>NC_137620.1:36430640-36485640 GCF_963280865.1 Gymnoscopelus braueri | reverse complement strand
ACAACCTGTAACTTACTCAATTGTATAAGTTACAGTATATTCATAATGTATATACATGTGTATACATACCCTGCCATATTGGACAAAATAAAAATCTATTCACAAAGAACAGTTACATATTACAGCTTTAAGCTTACTAGTGTTAACATTCATCTAGTTAAGTTTAGTTTAATTTAGTCTTTCAACCTGGTGTCCCTATTTGGGCATGTCATGTAGACAAAACTTTATAGAAAATGTTGCAAATTGTTTAATTACTTCCCATTTAAATGCGCTATCCTATATCCTGTATAAGTAGCCTACTTTGTCCTGATTTGTATCCCCACCTGAAAATGTTTTTTTCGTTTACTAAAGAGCTGGAGAAACAGTCTCTAGCAAAACATAAATCACAGTCACCACCTTTAAACTACTTTTTTGCTATGTGTTATGTAGAACCATTGTCAGCTACATAACTACTAAAACTACTATCTACCAGCTCACATATGTGTGAAAAATGTAATTATACTTTTTTATACAATTCATTTCACGCCAGAAATGTATAATTACAATAAAACAGTAATGAAACTGAAATGTGCTAAAAAAGAATGAAGCTTGATGACGTAAAAGAAAAAAAAGAAAAAAGGTAGATATTTGGATAAAAGGTGATTAAGTTAAAGCATTACAATTTAGTTAATTTCTCACCATATGTTTCTTGTCTTTGTGTTTCTGTTCATGTGTGCTGTCCTCCTCAGCAGTATGAAGGCTCCTGGCATCCACTGAGACTGACTGAGACTCAACTGATAACCTCTGAGTTCTGAAGCCTGGTTTATCCTCTCTCTCTCTCTCTCTCTCTCTCTCTCTCTCTCTCTCTCTCTCTCTCAACAACTTACAGTATCTTTTGATTGCCCCTCCTCTCTCCTCTCCTCTCTTCTACCATCTTCCTCCCTTCCCCTTCCATCTCTTTCTCTCACTCTGTCTCTCTGTCTCTCTCTCTCTCTTTTCCCACACTCTCTATTCTGTCGTTCTTTGGAGCAACTCATAAACACACACTTAAAGGCACGCTCTACTTTTACTGGCCCTGCGGTCAGTTACACATCCACACGCGTGCACGCACGCACGCATGCACGGACACATAATGCACGCACACACACACACACACACACACACACACACACACACACACACACACACACACACACACACACACACACACACACACACACACACACACACACACACACACACACACACACACACACACACACACACACACACACTTTCCACTTGACAGCTGTAGATCTGTCACGTACACACACTATCGAGTCAAGATAAGGACACACCTAGCCACACACACACACACACACACACACACACACACACACACACACACACACACACACACACACACACACACACACACACACACACACACACACACACACACACACACACACACACACACACACACACACACAACCAAATTTGGAGGTACTTTAGTTGGGGACCCTCTGGAACCCCCTCAAGGGCCACTAGGGATCCCCGGACCCCGCATTGAAAACCAGTGCCATAAGTGTCTGGTTATGCATTCAGAATTTCAGAAGTCTGAATGAAGTTAGTTCTTATTTAAACGTTCAGTAATTTTTTCAGTTGAGAATCAATCCTCGGCTCCTCCTGGCTGCGTGTCCTTGAGCAAGACACTGAACCCCTAACTGCTCCTGATGAGCATGATTGGTGCATTGCATGGTTTCCTCTGCTGTCGGTGTGTGAATGTGTGTGTGTTGTTGAATGTGATGCAAAATGTAAAGCACTTTGAATAAAGCCGTGTAAATGTACCATTTACATTTTACTGTGTACTGTACATGTGTTAATGTAATGAACATATTACATTACATTACATTACATTACAATCATTTAGCAGACGCTTTAATCCAAAGCGACAATAAGTGCATTCAACAAAGGTAGGCAAGAAAACTACTAATCACTAACTACTAATCACAATAACTACTAAGTCTTAAGTACATTCTCTTCTCAAACAAGCAACTAAGAGCATAGGTAAAAGTGCAATATATCAGCTACTTTCTTAAACAGATGAGACAAATAGGAAAATCAAATGAGCAAGAGCTAAAACAATGAGCTCTTGCTCATATTAATGTGTACTGTGTACTGTACATGTGTTAATGTAATGAACATCTTTCTGTGTACTGTGATCATTCCGGAACCAGGTCAATATATCGGTCATTGTTTTGATCAGAATCAGCAATTGTGCAGCTGATGTGTGTGTCGATCTTTAACCACTTTCAAACAAATCATTTTTTCCCCCTTTTTTTAATTTATAAGAATAGATTTAGCTCTTTTTTGTCAAAATATTGGTCAAAACATGGGAAATCACTGGGCTAGGACTCTTCAAAATCGAGATTGGCATCGGGTCAAAGAATCTGGCATCAGTTGCGTTCTAATTAACCGTACTGAACATGTCTGTGTGGTTGAGTCTCAGATGAATACAATACAAAATGTGAAATAAAATGTTTTATGAGTGCGACACAAAGTCTAACATGTGAAATATAAAATACAAACTTCATCTGAATACAACTTCCCAGACCCTTAAATCCACACAGAATGCACTGCTTCTGGTCGCTTTCAAACACACCAATAAAGAATTGTCACCTTCAAGTACGCCAATAAAGTTTACTGCTTCAATTTCCATGGAGCATTGGTAAAGCTGGATTAAATTACGTGTGTGTGTGTGTGTGTGTGTGTGTGTGTGTGTGTGTGTGTGTGTGTGTGTGTTGTGTGTGTGTGTGTGTGTGTGTGTGTGTGTGACTCTGCCTACTGCCTCTGTGTGTCTAAAGTCACGTATTGTACTGTACTGTAATGTCGCGTGTTTTTACCTTTTCTTTAATCTTAACAAACACAGATAGAGAGAGAGAGAGAGAGAGAGAGAGAGAGAGAGAGAGAGAGAGCATTGGTGGGAACTGGGTGAAGGTTTTGATGAGTGACGTTGTGGATTTGAACTTTGACCTTTATAATTCAACAGGAAGAGACAACTGCCTTGACCCCTTGACACACAAACAAAAACACATGTATAAATGCATGTCTGTCTGCCTACTACTACTACTACTACAACCACCACCACCACCACCCCCCCCCCCCCACACACACACACACACACACACACACACACACACACACACACACACACACACACACACACACACACACACACACACACACACACACACACACACACACACACACACACACACACACACACTGATCTTTAGGACTGACTGTCCACACTGATATTTGCAAGTGATCAGATTGCATTAGTGTATCCAGACATCGTCCACCTTACTATCTGCATTGGTGTGGTAACAACCCAACGACATAGGCATAAGTAATGCTCTGCCATACCACGGTGTCAC
Organism: Gymnoscopelus braueri; assembly: GCF_963280865.1. Classification (NCBI taxonomy): domain Eukaryota; kingdom Metazoa; phylum Chordata; class Actinopteri; order Myctophiformes; family Myctophidae; genus Gymnoscopelus; species Gymnoscopelus braueri. The sequence goes on along the minus strand of NC_137620.1, from coordinate 36,482,242 downwards.
TTGCCAAAAATGACGGATCATTGCAGATCTATTTTCGCCAAGTATAAATCAGGCTAAATCAGAGATTTGAATCACATTTCAAACCACCTAGAAATGTGGTTCAAAGCTGGTTCAGTTTCCATGTTTCTGTTGAACACTGTTCTGTTTTTGAGTTGGACAGGAACATTAACCCCGTACCAACCAAGCGCCTAGAGGACTTGATGAAACCAATCTGATCTGCCAAAAAATAATTATTTGGGCTGCCAGTCTGAACATAGCTGTTGACCTCATAGATACAACCATTAACATTTCTTATTAATATGAGTGTATAAGCAGCATCGTAACAATAGCAGTAGTAACAGCATATATAGTGACTAGAAGTTGGGTAGTTGGATATATAATAATAAGTGTAGCTTTTTCCCCATTAATCTCTTCAGGAAACAGAAACACACTCACATGTATGTACACAAATGCAAACACGTTCATGCTCTCTCTCTCTCTCTCTCTCTCTCTCTCTCTCTCTCTCTCTCTCTCTCTCTCTCTCTCTCTCACTCTCTCTCACTCTCTCTCTCTCTCTCTCTCTCTCTCTCTCTGTGTCTCTCTCTCTCTCTCTCTCTCTCTCTCTCTCTCTCTCTCTCTCTCTCTCTCTCTCTCTCTCTTTCCGTGTGTACAGTATATATCAGACCCACCAGTTGTGTATTCTAATACCTCAACACGTTGCCTCCGAACGAATCCCAACAACAAACAAATTGAAAGCAACCCCCAAACCAGAGGAGTGTTAACATCCAGTGAACACGCCACTTCAATGAGCCTGCTGCCTGTTTGATGTGATATGAGCTCTTGATTAACGCCATGTTTATTAGCCTGAGCATGAGGAACTGTATGAGGAACTATTTTCCATCTTCCTGTTGTGGTGACGGCCAATAGAAAACAAATGGCAGTACGTGGAATTACTGATGCTTAACCCAAAACACACACATATGCACATGGCACACGCACGAGCGTGCTCCCTCTCTTTCTCTCTCTCTCTCCCACTTCCTAGATAAAATTATACTCAACCATTTTCTTTTCAAGGACCCCCAGTTTGATATGCATTAGCCCACAGACCCCCATGATAAAATGGGGGTCTCCACTGGCGAACAGTTGTGTCTGGAGGCATTATGTTTTCGTATTGTCACGCCCATATGTACTGTACGTACATGCATCTGTCCTAACCTTGTGAATGCAGTATCTCAGAAATGCTTTCCCAGAATTTCATGACATTTGGCACAAATGTCCGCTTGGACACAAGGATGAACTCATTAGAAGCAGCTGGTCATAGGTCAAAGATAAAGCTCACTGTGACTTCATAAAAGAATGAATTAAATTCCGTCAAAGTCTTCACAATACTATCATGAGTCTGGACTGACACAGAAGTAAATGTCATCTGGTTGGCGGAGACATACAACCGTGTATTCCTACTGTACGTTATCTCTGGGACCCCAATCTACACTGTAAAATCCTCTGTGTTAAAGTGAGTGTGTACAAATGGAACCACATGGACCGTTACGGGTCCATGTGGTTCCACCCTGGACTCCACATTGAAAACCTCTCTCTCTCTCTCTCTCTCTCTCTTTTGGCACTTGAGAGAGAAGAACTGGTCCTGTTTTTTGGGGGGGAGAACTGTGCTTAGTCATATACAATTATATTTAAGGATTCTTAATACAAATCATCGATCTACACTTAATGCCAGGCAAGTATCCCCTCTTAGTTCTCACCAAAACTACAAATGGTGGAGCGCACTCAAAGAAAAAAATCACCCACTTCTTTACACCTGTAAACTCTGTGATGTGACAATAAAGATTATTCTGATTCTGATTCTTAAGATCAAGATTAAGAAGATTAAGAAGATTCTTAAGATTTACACAGGGCCTTTGAAATAATGCCCATTTTTATTGTATTGTATTTTGGCTCAAAATAATATACATGAATTAGATGAAAATGTATTGGTCCTACAGTGTATGTACTCAGAAAGAAAGTGAAGTGTGTACTAAAGCCTACATCTTTATAGTGAATCCCCTACGTTACTGTCAAAGTGTCCTTGAGCAAGACACTGAACCCCTAACTGCTCCCCATGAGCAGGTTTGTGTCTTGCATTGTTTCCTCCGCCATCAGTGTGTGAATGTGTGTCAGTGTGTGAATGCAATGCATATTGTAAAGCACTTTGGATAAAAGCGCTATACATGCACCATTTTACCTTTGGAACGCACTACCTGAGGATCTAAGGCAAAATTAGTGTCATCTTTTAAATCACTTCTCATTCTGTAAACTTGCCAGTTTAGTGTTTTTATTGATTTTATCTGTGTTTATTTTACATCTCTGTTTCTGTGGTATTTTGTTTTATATTATTCTATGTTACTTTATCCACTGACTGATCTTATTCTGTTGTTTTGTCTCTTATGGTTATCATGCTGCAATACCTTGCACTTTGTATTGTAACCCTTTTTGGAAAAGCGCCATACAAATGAATGAATTAATGTTATGGTTGGTCAGTCTAAATTTAAAATTGTCCATGTGACGTAGAAAGCAAAAATAAAGTGAATGGAAGTGAGGCTGTTGACCCTTTGTTATTGTTGAGGGAGTGATCTCTGCTTATTATAGCCTGGACTGGTTATTATGGATATTGTGAGATTCCAACATGTGTGCTGTTTGAATGGGCAGTGATGGAAATGTGTAACTAAGTCACATACTGTACTTAAGTACAATGTAGAGGTATTTGTACTTTATTTGCGGATTCAGTTTCTTGAGTGTACTAAGTACACTTTTCAAGTATTTTTACTTTACTGGAGTATTTCCTACCCTCAATACTTTATACTTATACTGCACTAGGCTGGCTACATCTCAGAGGCAAATATTGTACTTTTACTCCACTACAGTTATTTGAAAAGTTAACTTTACTACTTAGCCTACTTTGTAGATTTAGATTATTATTTACAAAACATGCATTTACCATTTCAGCCCTATACTTTGGCTGTTTGAAAATAGCCTACAAGCTCTAATAGATCTACAAATAGAAAACTTGTGAAATGGGATATTATCCATAATGAGTACTTTTTACTTTTGGTACTACAAATAAATATATGATTTTTTCTTTTACTCCGTTACAACTACAGTGACCTCTGGTGGTCACTGTCGTAAACGCCAGATTTCTATATTGCAGTATTGATATACTTTTACTTAACAACATTTTAGTACTTTTCCCACCATTCTCTTACTTCCAACCTAAGGTCTGGTGACGCGAGGTTACTTCCAACCTGTCATCTGGGATCTGGCTTTTGTGTATGGGACGTGGCCCGTTGTCATGGCAACAGGCACAGAAGATTTACTCTGGACAGGTTGGACAGACTTTAAAACTCTTTGTTTTCATGTTTATGCAGGAAATATGCGAGAGTAGCCTATATTTGTGTGACATTCCTTTCTCCTTTTTGAACGAGCTGTGTGTGTGTGCATCTAACCACGTTATGTAAAATGGCGTTCGTAGTAAAATTCTAACTTTTTACAAAGTTTGAAGTAGCGTTGTGGAGATTGCAATTTGCAACTGGTTTAGCTCTCTGGACCATAGCGTTAGGAGTTCTCCTTAACGCTATGTTACTTTCGAGCCGTTGCCCGCACACCCCAGGTAGCGCAGGCTGCGCAGCCTCTCGTCTGTAGTAAAAAAAAAGAATACACTTTCGCTACTCACCAAAACAAAGACGGTTTTAAGATGTTGAAAACCTACTTTCCTTAGTGGGAACACTCGGAGCCCCCCACCTCACGTCTAAAACACACCTTTTTGGCCAGAAAATAAAATATTTCACCGGAAGGACAATCTGGTCAATAGAAGAATTCCATTGACCAGATCTGTAGGGGGCGCAGTGGAATAACTAAAATATTTTTCCTCCCGGTGAAATATTTTATTTTCTGGTCAAAAAGTGTGTTTTAGACGTAAGGTGGGGGGCTCCGAATATTCCCACTAAGGAAAGTAGGCTTTCAACATCTTAAAACCGTCTTTGTTTTGGTGAGTATAGGCTATACTCACAGCTACTCATAGCTAAAGTGTATATTTTATTTTTACTAAAGACGAGAGGCTGCGCTGCCGCGTGTGTGCTGGGGCGACGTCTCGAAAGTAAGATTAGATAGCGTTAAAGGAGAACTCATTCTAACGCTATGGACCAGAGCTGAGCTAGCAAGTGATTGCTATGGCTTGTCTGCTGCTAAGCGACACCGTTGTACCTCGGAGTATAAATCAGGCCTAATAAGTTCTGGTTGTAAAACAGCGCTGCTTCACACAGAGGCGAGAATAACTTCACGCATGTTTCCGAATGGAAATCCGAATCCCCAAAATATAATAGTTAGGTAAATGAGAGAATTGTTTGAGTAGAATATACTGGATGTTAAAATGACACTTCTAAAAGCAATGCTTTTCTAATCTGTCTGTCTGTCTGTCTGTCTGTCTGTCTGTCTGTCTGTCTGTCTTTTCTGTCGGTCGGTCCAGGGAGAGGAGGATGAGTTTAAAAGCAGGGTCGTTTCTACCAGAAATAAAAGCTGGAGTGAGACACAATTCCACACAACAGCACAGGTGTGTGAGATTTATATATAGACTACTTTACAGGTTATAGATACATCTATTCATCTTAGGACAGAATACAGCTTGAATGTAATGTCAGTGATCTAGGATCTGATCCATTTACTGTGTGTGTGTGTGTGTGTGTGTGTGTGTGTGTGTGTGTGTGTATGCGTGTATGTGTGTGTGTAGACAGTCAGACCAGAATCCGTCTCGGACACACACCATCTCCAAGGATGACATTGAACGGTGAGTCTTTGATTGATTGAATATTTTATTAGGCAAAAATGTAAAACAGCACAGTTACATTTAAAATACTTTGTCTAACAGGTCCGTTCATAAAAGTCCTTGCGGACTTGTTTCCAATGAGGGCCTTGGTATTCAATTCATAGGCATATATAGTGGCACCACATGGTGACCAGTCTGGTCACCATAACCTATATGAGTTCATGCTGGTCTGAGATCAGATCCCAACATAAGCTTTTATCCTACTGTCTGTCTCTCCTACACTGTCTCCCTCTCAACTTTCCTAATATATGTCTCTCCTACGCTGTCTCCCTCTCAGCTTCCCTAATATTGGTCTCTCCTACACTGTCTCCCTCTCAACTTTCCTAATATATGTCTCTCCGTCTCAGCTTTCCTAATATCTGTCTCTCCTACACTGTCTCCCTCTCAGCTTTCCCACCGTCTGTCTCTCCTACACTCTCTCCTCTCAGCTTTCCTACTGGCTGTCTCTCCTACACTGTCTCTCTCTCAGCTTTCCTACTGACTGTCTCCTATGTTTCCTTCTCAACTGTCCTACTGTCTTCCTCTCAGTATGTCCGTCATACTGTCTGTCTCTCAGCTGTACTACTGTCTGTCTCTCAGCTCTCCTACTGAGTGTCTCAAATTTTTCCAACCCCAGTATAACCTTTCTGTTTCTGTCATTGTTTAATGTTTGCATTTAAAGTATGTATTCATTCATAAAATCAATCAGTCAGTCATTCAGTTATACTACAGTAGACTGTCATTCTCTAAAACAATTGAGAAATCTCTCTCCATCTCTCTCTCCTCTTTCTCTCTCTTATCTCTATCTCCTATCTCTCTTTTTCTCTGTTTAGGTTTAGAAACGGTAATAAACACAACATTTGTGTGGAGATGCTGCGAAAAGGCTACCACAGGTACACACAAACGCACACAGGCATCAGTGCACAAGCCAGGTTGGAAGGACCCTAGCAGGATAATTCTCTCTCTCTCTCTCTCTCTCTCTCTCTCTCTCTCTCTCTCTCTCTCTCTCTCTCTCTCTCTCTCTCTCTCTCTCTCTCTCTCTCTCTCTCTCTCTCTCTCTCTCTCTCTCTCTCTCTCTCTCTCTCTCAGGTCTTTCAGTGTGTTGTTCTCTCTGCTACAGCAGTGGGAGGGCAGCAGGTTAGCAGCAGGTCCAGGATCAGTGGTGTGGCTGCAGACTCCTCTGGACCTGCAGCCCGACAAACTGGACACACTGCAACACCACCTGACCCAGGCTGAGGAGGCCAGCAGGACTGGTACACACAGTCACAGTCACACACACACACGCGCGCGCACACACACACACACACACACACACACACACACACACACACACACACACACACACACACACACACACACACACACACACACACACACACACACACACACACACACACACACACACACACACATGGTCAAGGGGTTGGAGTTATTCCTGATTTAGTGATTTGTACTTGGAGTTATGCCTGAATCATGCACCAGCATGCCGTGCTTGTAGCTATTTTCGGCTTTAGGGTTTGGGTTAAAAAATGGCAAACAATGTAAAAATGGCATGCATGAAATCACGTGCTAATATGTTGATGTCTTCACAAGCAGTAATGCAAACGTGTGTGTGTGTGTGTGTGTGTGTGTGTGTGTGTGTGTGTGTGTGTGTGTGTGTGTGTGTGTGTGTGTGTGTGTGTGTGTGTGTGTGTGTGTGTGTGTGTGTGTGTGTGTGTGTGTGTGTGTGTAGGGTTGTGGTGCAGTGTGTATGACCATCAGGTGAGTCTAGCAGAGTATTTCTCCAGTCCAGAGGACAGCTGGCTGAAGGTTCATTTCTACCAGCAGAGCTTCCAGACCTCCAGCAACATTCACAATGAACAAACCCACGCTGCTGCTTGTGCTAACATGGCTAACGTCTATGTGGAGCAAGGTATACATACACACAGACACACACACACACACACACACACACACACACACACACACACACACACACACACACACGCATGCACGCACGCACTCGCACACGCACACTCACACGCACACTCACACTAGCTCCCTATAGTGAGTGAGTGTATGCATGCAAGTGTATAAGATTTCATGTGCTCCAGTACCTCAAACTAGTGACAAGACCTACGGTATGCAATCTCACCATCATCTAACGTTACACCTACAGTACAATGTAGGTGTAATGTATAGTGTCATATTGCTTTGCTGTTTGCACACCTGTCTGCATTGTAGCTCTTCACACAACACCACACTTGTCTCAAATCTACGAGCTCAGAACTTGTCGCATCTAGGGTTGGGATCCTTTATGATTTTAACGATTCCGATTCCTTAGCGATTCCCTCTTCACGGTCCGATTCCTTAACGGTTCCTTTTAACGATTCCTACAGGGGGTTGCAAATGGAACATTACAGTTCTGTAACTCTGAGAGTGTCAAAATAGAACCAAATGGAACCTTGGATCCATTTGGTTCCATTTTACACTCTCAGAGTTATGGTGGTCCTAGAAACTAAAACGTTTTAGAACCACCTGTAATGTAATTGTAAAGCAGACGTTAAGTCCACATAACCAGTTCTGACAAAACCGGTTCCGGAAACGGTTCCAAATGTGATGGAACCGATTCGGTTTCCTCAATGTTGGATCCGGCTCCGGCTCCCCCGGTTCAGGATCCCAACTCTTGTCGAATCACAATGCATTCTCGGCTTGTAGTTTCACACAATTTTCTACTTTTCTCTCTGTGTGTGTCCCTTTCTCTCTCTCTCTCTCTCAGGCCTGTGGGACGAGGCCAGGCAGATGTGTGACAGGTTGTCCAAGTTGAAGGTGGATGATGCTGGGATGTGTGTGTCCGTGTGGAGGCTCCACTGTCGGCTGGCTCAGAACGCCATGGCGGACGGGGACCTCCCACTGGGAATAGAACACCTCCACAAGGCTTATGACATCACCACCCAGGGTAAGAGAGAGAGAGGTTTGTCTAAGGGGTTCAAATCCACCGCGGAGCGTCTATACTAATACAGTTGACCTTTGTTCGAGGGAGGGAAGCCGGGTGGGGATGGTGATATTTGTCGCTGTGTGTGTGTGTGTGTGTGTGTGTGTGTGTGTGTGTGTGTTTAGCTGGAGATGTGACCATTGAGGGAGACACCGCCTACAGGCTGGGATTAGCCTATCAGACAGCAGGAGACCTGATCACAGCCCAGAAGGTGTTTGTTTTATTCCTGATCACAGACCAGGGTGATTGTATCTGTCTCATAATAGTTACTACTATTGCTCGACAACCTTGATAATTAAAACATTCAGGTGATTTTTGTGACTATGGTAACATTGTGTATGTTGCGTGCGTATACGTGTCAGTTCCTGAGCATATGCGTGGATATCAGCAGTTCACTGGGAGATGCAGCTGGTCTGGGGAAAGCCTACAAGACCCTGGCCACGTGCACGGAGAGGTACAGTATACACACACACACACGCACGCACGCACCCACACATGCACGCGCACACACACACACACACACACACACACACACACACACACACACACACACACACACACACACACACACACACACACACACACACACACACACACACACACACACACACACACACACACATACACATACACACACAATTGAATTATTCATTTAGTGCTATGCAATTTAACACTAAACACAGGGTGGCGCTAGTAAACACAAGGTTCTAACACTGCAGTTACCAAGGTACTATATAACCTATTTATGTTTGTGTGTACGCGTTTTTGTGTGCTTGCATGCATGTATGCATGTGTCAGTGAGGGCAGGCTAGATGAGACCGTTCAGTACTTGGAGAAGTTTGTAGCTGTCTCCCATAGCAACCACCTACAACACACCCTAGAGGATGCTGTCAACCCTAGCAACCAGCTACAACACAGTCAGCCGGATGCTGTCTCCCCTAGCAACCAGCTACAGTACAGCCAGCAGGATGCTGTCTCCCCTAGCAACCAGCTACAGTACAGCCAGCAGGATGCATGCATGTGCCTGGGACAACTCTACTACCGCAGGGTAACACACACACACACACACACACACACACACACACACACACACACGCACGCGCGCGCGCGCGCGCACGCACCCCCCCCCCTCTGGGATAGAAAGGTGGGGTTCAATAGACCATGAAGGGTTTGATTAGAAATGTTTATTATAAACTGACAGACAACACTTTGCAGCAAGACGGATTGTTGACTCTTGTGGTGATTGGTTGGTTGATTGAGGAATGTCCCTCTCTCTCTCTCTCTCTCTCTCTCTCTCTCTCTCTCTCTCTCTCTCTCTCTCTCCAGGGTCAGTATGATCTGAGTTGTGAGTATTTCCTACAAGGTTATGACATCGCCTGTAGTCTGGGAGAGATGGACCTGCTGCAAAAAGCACAGGTGTGTCTGTCTGTCTGTCTGTCTGTCTGTCTGTCTGTCTTCTTCTTCTGACCATCTGATCCGTCTGTCTCTCCAAAATCTCACAACCAGATACAGTATATGTGCAGTACTACTTCATATTAGTCCAGTGTTGTTATTCCAGTACTTGTTCATGCTAATTCAGACTCTTAATCCAGAGTAGTAACAGTAACAGATTGTTAATCCAGACTAGTTCATGTTAATCCAGATTGTTAATCCAGTACTAATCATAGTAATCCTGAGCTCATGCTACCTCTTGACTGTTGTGGGTTTGGCTTCTCTCCTGTCCATCAGGTGTTGGTGGGTTGTGCACGCGCTCACAGCCTGACCAGGAAGTACTGCACTGATATAGAGGAGGCCACACCCTTATCCCTCGCACGGTTGCTGTCATGGAAGCAGAGGCGAGACAGTCTACTGTGATGGGAGTGAAACAACGACCAAACCATATTCTGTTATTTCGGCTGTGCAGTCTAATACTACTAGTAATAGTACTGGTACTTGTACTTTAAAGCTACAGCATATAACATTTTGTGTGTGAATAAATGTATATGTTACTCAGTCTGTATGGTATGTTAATGTGTCAAAGTCTTATTTTTAACTATGGTCGAAGTGTCCCTGAGCATAACACTTAACCCCTAGCTGATCCCCCCTCTGTGGGCAGCACTCAGCTGGGTGAAGTTGAAAACTGAAATTCCCCCTGGGATGAAATGGGTATAAAATAATAAAACATTAGATCCTGTTGGCAGGTAGGACACCTATTGGTTGACAAAGGGTATTGCATGCCAAAAAAGTATTTTGGGACGGGTATGGGCCGGGGTACCCCTCTTGCACAGGATAAATGAAAACTATATGTCATAGTCAGACCATCATGATAACGTTTTGATTGATTTATTGACATATGTATTGAAAAGGGGTATAGATGCAATAAAATACAATTACACACACAGATCAAAGCGGACGCGGTAGAGGGCATTCATAAATGGGGAAAACATGCATTACAATACAGGGCTAATGTATGTAACATACAGTATAAATACATGTCATAATCTATGATTCATGAATCTCCAGTTAGTTAGTTAGACATGACACTTCTGACCCATTCATACTTTGTCAAGTGTCTCTTGACCAAAAATGACATATTGTATTTTAAGTAAACTGTACTAGTTGTAAGACGGGGTCTAATAGTATTATCTTTTTCTTTTCTCCATATATATATATTATTGTTGGAATACAACCACCCTAGGACTAACCATTGAGTGTCTATCTGTACCGAGTTGACCTCGTCTAGACCTATTGCACATAAATTAGAGCTGCTACCTTTAAAAAATGACTTATTTTCTATCAATTACACACCCCATGAAGCCTTGATTTCATGGATTTATTTTTGTTTTTGTGGCATTCCTAAGACAATAATTTGATGACCGTGTGTATTTCCGGTAGGAGACACAAATAATATACTTTGTGTCTCCTACCGGATACATTAGCCGGTAGGAGACGGGAATCAAATTATTAGCTTAGGAATGCGACAAAAACAAAAAAGAATCCATGGATTCAAGGGTGTGCAATTGATAGAAAATAAGTCATTTTTTGGGTGAACTCATGCTGTACCTCCTCCAACTGTATATACTTTCCCCATGTTCTTAAACTGTTTTTTGACACCTTGCTTTGGCAATCTAAACTTATGTTTTCTCAGGCCAATAAAGCTAATTTTTTATTGAAATTACGTGCACGGTCTATCTATCAGACTATCACCGTCATTACGGTAGGCTAGTACTAATCTCTCAAGAACAGATTCCTGCACTGCCAACAGACATAGAACAAACAGCAGAGGGCGCTGTTTTTCATTTTCAGTTGGCGATGGGTTCCCAGATTGGGCTAGTACTGATGCCGAATTTGCTCATGCGCTATTGTTACCGTCATTACGGTACCGGCGTGACGGACTATTACGGTCATTACGGTACTGACGGCGGATTTGCAAATGTGTCAGGAAGTAGCTTCAGTTTCCTCTCCCGAGAGAAGCTTCTCAGTAGAATAGAATCCCACACACACGGGAGTAGTTGTTGCTAAAACCTTATGTTCCAGGGGGACGGGGGTGTGTGACAGACACGGGCTCCCCGGGGGGAGGACACCTGTGACAGGCACAGGAACATGGGTCTGGTGGCCAGGATCCGCAAGGAATGGTTTATGATCGGCATAGTGCTGGTTATCTTATCGGCCAAACTGCAGCCCAGCTTCGGTGTGAACGGAGGTGAATATAACTCTCTCCTCTTTTATCACTTCTTCTTTATGATCGTCCGTTATCTCACATTTATCCTGTCTTATCACCTGTTTATTATTGTTTATCTCATGTCTATATGACTTGTGATTTTTAGTTATTTCGCATTCACAACATATGGGGTGGGTTTTAATTTGAAACTTTATTGACTTCATTAACTGAGGATTTCAACATCATCCAGCAGTAATGACTCTGTGTGCGTGTGTTGGCAGGTAGTGACACGTTGCATAAGGTAGTAGCAGTAGTGATGTAAACACACGCCCCCCTCGGTGGCACATACATTACACACTGTGTGTGTGTGTGTGTGTGTGTGTGTGTGTGTGTGTGTGTCTTTTAGTATTGAATTCCGTCTCATATCACACAGGAGATAAGCTTCTGTTTGACTTGCAATGTTGAGTGGTTACTTCAAGACAGGGTTAAATAGGGTTAGACTCTACTGTACTAGCATCGATATAGAACAGTGTTTCTCAAACATTGTCATATCAAAGGACCCCCAAATTGATACGTATAAGACTGTGGGACCCCCATAAGAGAATAGTTTTGATGTTAGACTAGATTTGGTACACACTTGAACAACTGTCTCTGCTGTGGCCTAGGTGGAGAGATAACAGTGGACATACTGTAGTGAAACATGATCTGAATAGTCATTCATATGTACATTATCTCATTGGGTTAACTTCTAGCTGGTGAAATTATTCTGTTCCTCATTTGGCTGGGGACCCCCTGGAAGCCAGGCTAGGACCCCACTTTGAGAACCACTGAGACTATAGAGCTTCTACAGTATGTAACTTACTTGACCAATGTCCCAGCATATAATTCCCTTTATTCACAATGTTTCAGTCGCACAGGCCTTCTTCAGTCATGGATGTACAGTAGTGATTGAACATATTTTCAGTTTACTGTTGGTATAAAGGTAGTAGGCTACATATGATTGTTTATTAGCATTTTATGGGTGTATATAGAATAGATGTGTGGTGTGGGGGTCTGGGCAGGGGCCCCTCAGGGTTCCTTCTTGAGGGGGGTTCTAAATGGATCTTTACAGGTATGTAACTCTGAGAGTTATGGAGAGATCCTTGAAATTAAAAAGTTTGAGAACGATTTTGATTTCTTTCTTTCTTTCTTTTTAATAATCTGTCTGTACCTTAATCAATCAAGACATTTGACACACTGCTGTTAAGTGGTGTAAGGCAGGGTTGACTGACTGCGTACTGACATCCAGGGGAACGGTATTTTAATGACGTCACATGCACACGCGCACACGCTCACCGTCACCGGTGAACCTGTTATGCAAAGTAGCCATTTGGGTTCTTGGCTCGTGAATCTAGAAACATTTCCAGTGGAATGCTGTGGTGTCCCGTGTAGCGACCAAAACACCACTGCTGACATCATTACTGTGGGTGCCGGTCTGTACTGGCTCATGAATTGAATTAATCAATATTGGTCTATATTCCAGTAAAAGACATGACAAACTTACTTCAACAATTTAGAACAAACCACTGAAACCAGTCCACCACCACCTCTGTTGTTGTCTCGCGAAGCCAGACTATCGATGATCTCTGCTTACTGATACGGACAGCAGCGGAAACCGGCGCTAACACACCTCCCACTGTTTTGAAAACAGTTGTCTGCGCTGCGCAATGCACGTTCATCCATACATTTAATAATATTCACATCTTTTTCTAACCACATGAACCCTACCGTCTTTATTCTGGGGTGAACATTCTGCAGAAATAGCAGATCTAAAAGATCAGAATGATCAGCATCGCAATGTGATGCGTTGTTGTGAGTTAATCAGCTATTTTTGGCTAATCTTAGCCAAATATATATATATACTAGGTCTGCTTCTTTTGTCTGCACCAAGTCTTCTTGAAGACTTGGTGCAGACAAAAGAAGCAGACCTAGTATACAGCCCTGGGGGACTCCGGTCAACAAAGTATTTATGGTATAAGTGGTGTTAAAACATGCATTTACCATTTACCAGTCACATTCCTCCCTGCTGCCACAGCCGACATACAGTACTGTAAACGGAAACTTAATCAGCCCAAGGCCTTTGCGTTTTGGCTGGAGAGCTCCATGTGTGCTTGCATTCATTAAGTTATTAGATTTGACATGACCCTATAAGGACATATCTCTATTTTTGTCTGCTTCCACAGTCCCTGACCCCATTATATGTATGACTGGTTAGAGAGTTTTGCACACTCATAAACAGACATTACTTGCGGCAACAACATAAAATATTTACTGTTTAGCATCAGCTAAAAATGTGCATAGAGATAATTTAAAGGGGTTTGAAACCCTAGGCTGATTTTGTATTTTGTTTTCCAAGACCGTTCAGGTTAAAAACTACAACAGATCAAAAGCATGGCAGGTTAATGAGCAACATAGCCGCAGCTAATCAAATTAATAATGGTTGTGTTATATTTAGGTGTGCCCAGAGTCATGGGTGTGCCAGTGTTCAAGCATAGACAGTAGTCAACAGTATTGTCAATGCACATTGACGCACATGATTCTAACACGGCCATTATTAATTTGATCATAGTGGTTGATGATGCATTCCCCACAGCCTACACTTTGGTACTTACAGTAACCATAACTGCGCTAGGACAGAGATAATCTACCACTGTATACTGTGTCACTACGACTCAATGCTGTGACCTGTGTTGTTTACACTGTACAATAGCGGCCTCGGCCACACCTCCCAATACCTGTGTGTCTCAAAGAATACATGGTCAGGTATCCAGGTCTCTCCAGCAGAAATGTATCAGTGTTATCCCTATTTATTATAATCCATTTTCCTGGAAAAGGAAACCAGCGTTCTTCTCACTTCACTTAAATGTTGTTTCTGAAATCAGTGTGCTGACGAAAGTGTTGAGTAACTGGGATACTGAAAGTGCTTGTAAACAGTAAACACACTGTTAGTGTTAATGTGCCAGTGTTGTTTCAGGATTTATGAAGTAGGTCAACCTCTCTCTCTCTCTCTCTCTCCCTTATCTTTTTACATCTCTTTCTCTCTCTCTCTCTCTCTCCCTCCCTCTCCTCATCAGGTCCTTTGAAGCCAGAGATCACCGTAGCCTATCTAGCTGTGGCCATCATTTTCTTTAACAGCGGACTGTCTCTGAAGACTGAGGTAAGACAAGACATGTTGTCTCTGTGTCTCAATGCCCGGAGCTCAAGATTCAAGAAGGGCTTTTTTTCCCGGTGGCTATCAGAGCCATAAACAAGGACATGGACAATAGAAAAAAACAAATAAAAAAATGTGTTGGCACTCAGAGCTGTAATACAAAGTCATCTGTATACATGCTTTTAACTTATTGCACATTCTATGAATCCAGACAATAAGCTATACCTCCTCATCGCTGCTAATGAAATTCCTCATGGGGCTTAATATTTAGTATCTTCATCTTTATTATTATATCTTTTATCTTATCTTTATTGTCTCCGCCGGAGGCGGAGAGTATGTTTTCGCTTCGTCCCGCTGTGTGTTCACCTCCCTCCTAGCCAAGCTAACATTGGTCAAGCTCCACGTGACACGTGTCAATATGTTGACACCAATGCCTTTGATTGGCTAGAGGGACGCATGACGAAATAAAATCCTATAAATAGGTGTGTCACTTCAAAAAGCCATTTATGTTTTTTGAAGTGAGGTAAGACAGGATCAATCAGTCTTGATTGGAACAGTACCTTCCAGTACAAATCACCCGTCCGTGCGTGTGTGTGTCCCTCTGAGAACACCTAACATTGGTCAAGCAAAGGCGCAGAAGGCCAAAGCTAAGAAAGCATACTCATCTACAACAGTAACACAGAAGAGGACTATAGAGTTGAATTGATCCCACAACAAGGCCGAAGTCTTAATACTGTAACAATTGGCCACCTTGATCAAATACATTATGTAGCACTAGAGAAAACTGACATAGATCAAACACACCAATCAACTGCTGAAACTGTTCAAGACAATGAAGATGAAGAAGACAGACAAGCATTTGAACAAACCAGTCAATTACGACGACTCCCATATGACACATTGCTTCAAGAAGAACATTTTTTAGATGCAGACACTACATATTCAGTCGCCCCTGCAGAACACCAAAAACCACGCGCATTCTACCAAGACGACCCGTTCTACCAAGACGACCCGTGCTATTAAAATAGCACGGGTCTGCTGGCGGAGACTTGTGCTCCGAGGAGCACATTTTCTAGTTGTTGTTTTTATTATGTTGCTGTTAGCACGGTATTGCAGACTTCACTTGCATTTCGCTGCTTGTACCTGTATGAGTGATAGCCAGGTAAACCCTTTTGATTCTTGAAGACAGACAGAGGTAAGACATGTTTTCTGAAGACCATGAATGTCTCTCTCTCTCTCTCTCTTTTTCTCTCTCTCTCTCAGGAGTTGACCAGTGCTGTTCTTCATGTCCGTCTCCATCTATTGGTCCAGTGTTTTACACTCCTCTTCTTCCCATTGGCTGTCTGGTTGCTACTCAAAGTGTTGGCTCTCACAGCCATCGACCAATGGCTGCTCAAAGGGTAGGCAAGCTGTGTGTGTGTGTGTGTGTGTGTGTGCAAGAGATGAATATAGTTCTTTATGCAGAACTCTACCTGAAGTGTGTCATGGGTTGAACGCAACCCTACAAAGGCCTCCATTCACCGCACACTACTGTGTGTGTGTGTGTGTGTGTGTGTGTGTGTGTGTGTGTGTGTGTGTGTGTGTGTGTGTGTGTGTGTGTGTGTGTGTGTGTGTGTGTGTGTGTGTGTGTGTGTGTGTGTGTGTGTGTGTGTGTGTGTGTGTGTGTGTGTGTGTGTGTGTGTGTGCGCGCATGTGTCTCATGTCTTGTACGAACCATAAATATTTCAGGAATCACTCAAAATCTGTTCTCTGATCTTCCAATTCAGTTAAATTCCATTGTATTATATAGTGCCAAATCAAAACATGTTATTTCAAGAACTCAAGCTGTCTCAAACCCCTTATAATGGGGTTTTAATTGCATTGATGCAACATGAATGCATACAATGTTAGTAACATGCATTGATGGCACATGAATGCACAAATTGAGAGGGTGGCGAACTGGAGATGCAGAGGGGAAAGAGAGCGAGGAGATCTCGCAGCGAAATTTCAATTTTCTCACATTGAAGGTTTGAGATAGTGTATGTTCACTGATAATGCTATGGTGGCATTAACAGTGTACACACACTAGTGTTGAGAGAGTAGCTGCTCTATACAGGCTGTAATAGACCTACACCAACCACACTAACTAATTAACTTGGCTCTTGCTTGATTTTAGTTCCTGGACAGGACAAACCAAATCCCATTTGTAAATTACAAATTAATTCTGTGCACTGGCAGTGATACAAGGATTGAGGAGAGGTATAGAGGGCGAGGTGGAGGAAGGGAAGAAGAAGTGACTGTGGTTGAAAATGTGGAGTGAGTGAGTCTGCAGTTCTGACTGAGGGATGAGTTCAGAGGTCATTCCACTGCTTGGGAGCCAGGAGGGAGAAGAGTCCAGGATGCTTGGAGCGTTGGCCAGGGTGTTTAGGGGAAGGGAGGTACAAACGTCCTGTGTTAGCTGATATAGGTGTGGGGGAAGGGGTGTAGGGGTGGATCGCTGCTCCCGCCAGTCTTTTTGAGCAGGAGCATGCGCACGCACATGCACGGCTGTGAGTGTGCATGCGAGACGACTCATGCGCCAAGTATCCACCTGGCTACTTCGCATAACAGTAGGTCGGTCAGGTGTGTTCAAATACATACCCAGTATAAACAGCATTTTGGCTACAGTACTGCTGCCAGTATCCTATCTGCATGCAACAAGAGTCCAGTGGTGGAAAAAGTACTCAAATTCTTTACTTAAGTAAAAGTACCAATACTGCAATATAAAAATACTCTGTTACAAGTAAAAGTCCAGAATTCAAAATTTACTTGAGTAAAAGTACAAAAGTATTGGCATCAAAATGTACTTAAAGTATCAAAAGTAAAAGTACTAAATATTTGAAAATAGCAGATCTACAAGCTCACAACGCGTCGCAAAGCGACGTGTTGTGAGCTTGTAGATAGGCTATTTTCAAATAGCCTTTGTATAAAATAGGGCTAACGGTGGTTAATGTATGTTTCATAATATCATAATTTATATCTAAAAAAGTAACTAGTAACTAAAGTTTTCAAATAATTGTAGTGGAGTTGTAAAAGTACAATATTTGCCTCTGAGATGTAGTGGAGTAAAAGTAATGGAAATTGGACATACTCAAGTAAAGTACAAATACCTCAAAATTGTACTTAAAGGTTTAATGACATTCACTTTTACACCACATTCAAAGTCTTTGTCCTGGTCCTTCAAAAGTGTACAAAAAGTTTTAAGTGAAAATTCCATTCCAGTGATCAATGGCAGGTGTTTTTCTCTCACATTTCTAAAGCCTTTTCAACTGCAATGAAAAAAGAAATCTTTGCCTGCGGGTGTCGCTGGTGAGGGATTTTGCCTGTCAATCATCGCCTCTGCTCCGCCCCCCCCAAAGGAAAGGATAGGGGAGGGGAGGGGCGAGGAGGAGAGTGGGCGGGATTATTCGACAGTGACCTCACTGTCGAAGGGCCAAGCTCAGATTACTTTTCAGCCTAATTATTCAGAAAACCCTAGACCACAGAAAATCCACTGAATGTTTTAAGTTCAGGTTTTTTGGGTGTAATTGAGGTCATAAAACCCCAAATAAAACATTGAAAATAAAAAAAGTGAAAATGAATGTCATGATACCTTTAAGTACAGTACTTAAGTAATGTACTTAGTTACTTTCCACCACTGAGAGTGACTCAGCCACCCAAAATAATGAAGGTGTGCAGTTGATTGATAACTCGTTGAACGTGTTCTGGGAAGAATTTTGCCCCAGCATAGACATTTTAGGATGGGGGAGGCTTTACTTTGAAAGACATGAGAATTATTAGGATTGATCTTCATTGTCATTTTGCTCAGAGAGCAATGAAAAGCAGTTTTAGTTCAGCAGTGTGCAACATAAAAGTTCAAGAAATAAAAAACGGATAAAAAGTAATATTAATAAACGCTAGATAAATACAAAGGCAAGCATTTAAACAAGGCAAAGGTGCCTAAACATGAACAAAGTGACGTAAACAGTTGACAGCAGCATATGCATTGGTATACTATGTGCAAAGCTGCAATGTGCATGTACTACACCATGTTCCTTGTATTAAGTAGGCCAACACTGACACCTACAGGTCTTTTTCAGTATTGGCAGTGTGGTAAATACAGCTCTTCGATAGAAGCTATTTTTCAGCCTGTTTGTTCTGCTTTGTTATTTGTCCTGTATCTTCTTCCCGAGAGGAAACAGACAGTGTCCAGGGTGGGATGAGTGTGGGTCATTAATACAGCTTCATCTATTTAGTAATGGACCAGTGTAAATGTCATTCAGAGGTGATAGTGTAGTCCTAATAAAGGCCTATAAAGGCTCCCTTGCATCTGCACGTGACATGATTGACACGTCACATTCCTGGATTGTTTGGTTAGATTCAGGCATGGTGTGGATTTTGGGGTGAGGCTGAGTCCACAGTCTGGAGCAGCCACTGGCAGCTGTTGATTTACAGGATGTCAGCGAAATGGTGGTTAAAAACAAGTTAAAGGTAGGGTAAGTGATTCACTTTGGTTAAAATAAGAGTTAAATAGCTCTATATTCTGATAGTACTCATTGCTATAGAGTGTTTGTTCAGTAAAAGGAGTCTCCCATGTCTCTCCAGCTCTTTATTAAACAGAAAATGCATTTTCACTGCTGATTGACTTAAATGTTGTCACCTACCTGAAGATGTACTATATTCTGTTTACTATAGAGCTGGAGAGACCCCTGTGAGCTGTGACCAAACAAACACTCGGTAGCAATGACTACTATCAAAATATAGTACTTTAACCTTTTTAACCCAAAAAATATATATACAAAAAAATATCACTTACCCTACCTTTAACTACTCGCGTACCACATCTTTAAGAACCGTTTTTTACAGCGTGGCTCTGCAGCAGGATAGCTGCCTATAAGAGTAAGAGGGTCGGTCTTTGTGTCTATCTGAATGTCCAGAGCTAATCTCACAAACTGCTGTAAGTGGCTAATTCCTTGCGCACGCTGCCAGTAGGTCACAGAATTACCTCCAGTAATGTTCTTCTTTACACATGCTTTATACTTTATAAAATATTTAGCTTTCATTTTATAATGGAACTCCAAAAGGGCTCTAAGCAGGCTGAAACCTTTCTCAAATTGAGAGTCCTATTACGTATTGCTGATGAATTGAGTACAAAGGACCGCAATGAAATGCAAACAAGCCCCTGGTGCTTTCTGTGTTATCCTTTCAGCATAACCTTTGACTGTGCTACCTGTACTGTTAATAAGCAAGTATTCAATCAATATGTCATAGATAATTCATAGATGACCTACAATCACAGGCTGGCCATGCTGTTCCTATGTGGATGATTCCAAGTAAATTATTTCCATAAAATAAAAACATATCAGGTCTGACCTCTGACACGATGCCTGTGTTGTTTCCTAGGATACAGACGGTGGGCTGCATGCCCCCTCCTGTCTCCTCTGCTGTTATACTGACCAAGGCTGTAGGAGGAAATGAGGTAACACGCACGCACGCACGTACACACGCACGCACACACGCACGCACACACACACACACACACACACACACACTCACACGAATGTAGGAAACCTGCGGACATGCTAGATGTATGTTAACATGTGATGTTTCTCCAGGCGGCGGCCATCTTTAACTCAGCGTTTGGAAGTTTCCTGGTAAGACCTACTCTCATTACATGTTTATATATGTTTATCTGTCTGTCTGTGTGTGTCTAACAGTACTGTGTCTTTCTTCCAGGGTATTGTTATAACTCCAGTGTTGCTGCTGCTGTTTGTAAGTTCACAAACAGCACAAGACATTAACTCTACAAACATATTAACCTCACATTATATTACTGCATATATTAGTCATGTGTAACTCTCCTCTCCTCTCCTCAGCTTGGCTCCTCTTCCCCTGTTCCGTTCTCCTCTATCTTCTATCAGCTCTCCCTGACGGTGGTCGTTCCTCTGATCCTGGGTCAGGTTGGTACTCTTGTCTGTTCGATCCCTTTGTATTTTCCTCAGGCTCTTGTTAACCTGAAGAAGATCTGAAGGGATCTAAACATTACTACAATACCGTTTTCTACGGAGGAAAAAAGTAAATGCTTGATACACTCTTTTGCGAGCCCTTCTTTAAAAAAACAAATCGCTGTATTCTATATTTTGTCTCAGCACCAATGTAGGGGAACGTGATCAGAAATGACAGTGTCACAAAGCCTTGTGTGTACAGGTGTATACCATCTGTTGTATAATATAATAATATAGGTATAATATAGTGTGTGTGTGTGTGTGTGTGTGTGTGTGTGTGTGTGTGTGTGTAGGTGTGTCGGCAGTTCCTCAGAGAGTGTCTGGAACGGCGCAAAGTTCCATTTGCAAACATCAACTCTGCAGTTCTGCTGCTCATCATCTACTCCACCTTCTGTGACACCTTCAGCAATGACAACATCACCCTGGACAGAACCAGCCTGCTGCTGGTGGTCGTCATCAGTAAGAACTGCTCTCTCTCTCTGTGTGTGTGTGTGTGTGTGTGTGTGTGTGTGTGTGTGTGTGTGTGTGTGTGTGTGTGTGCTTATACTTGTATTACTATACTTGCGAGGGCCAAATGTCCCCACAAGTATAGTAGATTTTGAGAAATAGAACTTGTAGATCGGCTATTTCTGGCTTCAGTTAGTTAGGTTTAAAAAAGGAGCGAAGGGACGTCTACAACTATCTGTAAAATATTTTGTCTCTGTTCTGACCAGAATCCTGTGTGTGTGTGTGTTTCCAGTATTCTTCATACAGATCAGCTTCATGTTGCTGACATTTGCCTTTTCTACCAGGTGAGACTCCAGACTAGCCTGGTAAACACCCCCTCCCTCCGGAAATCTCATGCATTGCATTGCATTTGGTTTCAGGAAGGAGGGTCTGGGATTGCTCACAGAGTAAAGCTGCCCGAACCGCTGCGCATACGAACCAATCAGTGGCTGCTAGGGGCGGGATCATCCAATCACCTGCCTAGTAACTTGAAAAAATGAAACTCCGTCTGTCATCGATTCTGCGCCCGAAGTCTCAGATGCAAGTACGCTGTGAAACAAAATGTGTGTCGCAAGCTTCTTCCATTTGACGGAGTGAGGTTAACTCCAGACAGCGATCAATCTGATCCTTTTAATCTGACTAACAGTTCCACTAAAAACGCATAATTCCAGTCCTTCTGAATGGCTGAGTCCTGTTTTAAAATACTAAAGCTGGGCTCGTACTACAAGATAATCGGGGCGATTTTGGGTCAGAAACAACCCTCCAGAGTATCGAGGAGGCGTGCCGTACCCCAGCCTAGATCGGGAGCAAATCTGGGGCATCATTATCCTCTAGTGTGAGTGGTTCAAAGATCCAATCTTAACCCCCCCGAGTTGCTCACAGGAAGGTCAGGCTGTCCCGAGAATGTTCAAACATGTTTGATATTTATCTGGATCTCTACTGTCTGAGTGGAACGGCATAGCGGGAGTAGCTTACGACCGAGAGAAAGACGGTCTACAAGCAGACAGACGTGAAGTGAATGAGTGGACCGTCCAACGTGCGTTGGACAGCTGAGGCTTGTGTATGTGGGAAGAACACTGTCTAGAACGTGTCTTTGTTTACATCTGCTAGTCAGCTTCTGCTGCTCCTTCCGCATGTGATCACGTGAGATGAAATGACGCAAGGTGCTGCGTTCGGGCAACCCAGAGAATCTGAATAGAAACTTGCAGTGTGTGTTGCCTCATTGTTTAAAAAATCGTGTAGTGTGTGCCATGTTTAAGATAATCTGATGAGAGAATCTTATAAAATTATCCTGTAGTGTGTGATGTTACCAGAATTCAAATCGTTTCTTATGTGTGAGCCCAGCTTAAGAGGAGCTTTCGTTTGGTGTATGTGCAAAGTTTTACATATAACTAATTTGTAATTGTAAATTGTAAAACAAGGCAGATACTTGTAGTGAAATAATCTGGTAACAATTTTATAAAAGCATACAACTCACGTGAAATACCGGCAAAGTTCCCCTTTAACGATGTCGGTTTAATGCACAATAACAGATATCCTGACGTGCGTGTGTGTGTGTGTGTGTGTGTGTCTCCTTTCGCAGGGCTGGCTCTGGTTTCACCCCAGCTGACACTGTAGCCATCATCTTCTGTTCTACACACAAATCACTCACACTGGGTTGGTACAAACACACACGGCACCACACACACATGCACAAGTTATCTTCATGAGAATGTTTCAGTTCATCATTTAACTTCCTCTACTTCTCTCTCTCTATCTCTCTGCAGGTATTCCCATGTTAAAGATAGTGTTTGCAGGGTATGAGCATCTGTCTCTGATCTCAGTGCCTCTGTTGATCTACCACCCAGCCCAGATCCTACTGGGATCCATACTGGTCCCCAGCATCAGAACCTGGATGGCCTCCAGGCAGAAGGTTAGAAGAACACACACACACACACACACACACACACACACACACACACACACACACACACACACACACACACACACACACACACACACACACACACACACACACACACACACACACACACACACACACACACACACTCTCTCACTCTCACTCTCACTCTCACTCTCTCTCTCTCTCTCTCTCCCTTCCCATAATGCCTCACACTACACCTTTTCCCTTCCTCTAGTTTAGTAACTAGAAAATGGTAAAGTATCTATTCTTTATCCAAAGTGCTTTACAATGTGCATTACATTCACTCACCATGCAAGACATTCCGTGTCTTAATCAAGGACACTTCAACAGTAACCCAGGGAGAGCCCGGGTTCGAACCGGGAACCTTCGGATTGCAAAGCGGACACTCTACCTCCTGTTGCCCCCAGTTAAGGTGACTCTCCACCAAACAGACTACAACAGACTGGTAGTCTGTTGGTAAAAGTTAGCATTTAGTTCAGCACAAACTGTCGGCCGATGCCCACATTGTTTGGGCCTAACCCTATCTTTGGGCTTGTTTTCCTGTAAAGTCGCTTGTAAATATTCATAGTTGCGGGTTGGATATGTTTGGGCTTGTTTCTGAAGTGTAGTTGCTTATTTGGGCTTGCTTTCAAGATTCTTCTTTTTGAAAATAGCTGATGTAATAGGGCTCAAGTGGTGAAACGGGTCGCTTCTTTTGGGCTTGTTTTCATAGACCTGGTCACTTGTTTCACTCACGGGATCTGGCAACACTGGAGCCAGCTCGTACTGCAGCTCGGACCAAACTTTTACCCCCTCTCTCCCCCCTCTTCACTACCCCACGGCTATCGACGGCTCTACATTACATTACATTACAGTCATTTAGCAGATGCTTTTATCCAAAGCGACTTACAACAATAAGTGCATTCAACATAGGTAGGGAACGAAAACTACTAATCACCAGAAGTCTTAACTGTATTCTAGGTAAAAGTGCAATATATCAGCTACCTACTTTCTTAAACAGATGAAACAAATAGGAAAATCAAATGAGCAAGAGCTAAAACAAATAAGTGTATCGAATTAACAAGATCCAATTAAAACACAATGTCCCATTGTGAAAACTCTACCGGTCGGCCCAATGGCCGGACCTGCTCGGTTGGTCATTGACGGTAATCTTCGAGTCCCGACCCGACAACATGGTGCTATCGACAACAGGTTGTCAGCAGGAGACGCTTTCCAACGCCTCCCGCCGCCGAGTCGGCCGATATCGGTGCGGTGGACAGCTGCCTTTAGTCTGTTGTTGAAATAAGGCAACATTCCAACACTAACCTGGCGACCTTGCTCCCTTGCTTTCGTAGTGTAGTATCTAATCTGTGGTTGAAATAAGGCCAGATTCCAACACTAACCTTACCTTCCTCTAGTCCATCATCTGGTAGTCTGATGTTGAGATAGGGCTGCATTACAACAATAACCTCACTACCTTATTCCCTTCCTCTACAGTCTAGTCTGTTGTTGAGATAGGGCCGCATTCCAACACTACAACGATGCATGAGTGAGTAGAGAACTGTCAAACGTCTGAATGTTTTTAATTAATTACTTTTATTCCTCAATTTAACTTAATTTTCATTCAAGATGTACTGGGATGTCTGCTCTGGGAACTTTGTCGTGTCGTGTCTAGTGTTTTTTTTTTTACTGTCCCTTGTTGTATCTTGTCTGTTTTTAATTCTGCCTCAGTGAAACCAAAGGGACATTTTCACATAAATGGACAATACATAATAAATGTTATTCTAATGGTAATTTGATAGCCTGTGTAACCACTACGCTGCTATGTTTCAGCTAGCATTAGCTACCAACATGTTGTCAGTAGCTGTGTTTACATTAAGCCTTTTATTCCGCTAATAATCCGAACGATTATGGGGTTGGCGAAAGGGCCTACTCTGTGTGGAGTTTGCATGTTCTCCCCGTGTCTCCTAGGGTAGTTAATACCCTCACAAAAACATGTAGTAATCCTGGTCGCTATACCGCCTCCCCCATGACAGCCAGGGCGCCTGATGGAGGGGAAGGGAACTGGTTGGAATAACGTGTTCCTTCCACGCGCTACGTCCAACCAGGGAAACTCCCCCCTGTCAGGTGACAAGAAGGTCAGTTGGCTCTCATGCCTGAAGGAAGCAAAAAAAAAAAATCCGAACGATAGACCAATCTGAATAGAAATGTATCAGAATAAACTGTCCCGTTGTGAAAATAATTCTGTCTATTCAACAGATGTCATGTAATGCTTAATTAGATGCTTTGTCATACAGCTGTGTCGTGCCTTAGAAAATACCTGATCTACAAGCTCACAATGTGTTGCATGCGCGATGCTTGGTGAGCTTGTAGAACCTTTACAGATATTTTTGACACATGAAACACTATATTTAAAACGTTCCTGTGCTGGGATACTGACCTGGTTTGACACCAGCCTGTACCCAGTACAACTCTCTAGTTTG
This sequence comes from Gymnoscopelus braueri, assembly GCF_963280865.1. NCBI lineage: Eukaryota > Metazoa > Chordata > Actinopteri > Myctophiformes > Myctophidae > Gymnoscopelus > Gymnoscopelus braueri. The sequence goes on along the minus strand of NC_137620.1, from coordinate 36,456,736 downwards.
TACAAAATGGCCGACACTCGCACAGCATGACGTGCAGCTGATTAACAGCACAACGCCTGCCTTCATTGCATTGTTGTGGTGGTCACACAGGCTTTAATTCTCTTCAAAAACAATGTTGTTGTTTTGTTGTTGTTGTTTTGTTTGTTGCTGTTGATGAAGGTGGAGGTTTTGGTAATTTCCATCAAGTATGTCTTCCTCTCTCTACAGATTGTGATGTTTATCAAACTAAAATATCTTGTTTTACCAACTATTCTCTCATTATACCCTCCTCTCTCTCTCTCTCTCTAGGCGGTGAAGTTAATACCCCTCCAACCCGTTTGAGAAGGACAAACCGTTTCTGTGACAACTGGTCTGATGCTGTGTGTGGGTGCGTGTGCGTGCATGAGCGTGTATTTCATATACTGTGACCAATGGGGACTAACTTATTCTCCCGCGGAGGAATACAACAGTCCCACAAGTGCCTTATCGCAACTGACCGAGAGAGACCTCAGCGCGCCGCCGCGCAAGTAGATAACGTTCCTGAAACTTCACCATGACAGAAACAGAAAATACAAAAAAACTCTTTAAGAATTACGTAGTTTTAGTTTTCTACAAACACACACAAAGTGCTTTCTACTGTTTTTGTATCAAAAACTCAGTTTTCCTGCGAGATGCAGGGAGAGGGAGCACTTGGTTTTACTCTCAGCACGTCCCTACCGTGGGAGGTGGAGGGGTGGGGTTACTGGGGTTACGTTAGCTTTTTTATTTTTACTGTTCTTTCTCTACTAGAAGTCACTGCCCAGGAAAATGTACTTGTGTTGTGTTTTTTTTAGACTGAATTTGCCGTTAAATCCATTTTCAAACGAGCCTCTTTTGAAAATACACTTTCTACAAGAAGAGTATTTTTCCCCGTTTTGGACCATTAAGCCCTTTTTCCAGTAACACTTGGGTTTAACTGATGATGGTCTTATTGTGAAGCTGCTTATTTAGAGTTTAGTGTTTAAGTCAACATTTTTGACTGGTTTGGGAACAAATGCTGAAAACAAAAAATGTTAAATAAATCCATGGTGAAGGAGTCTAATGTTTTCTATTTAATCAACCTTTTAGTTTTGTACAGTCTAATAAATGCTGAAATTAAACAATAATTTTTTTAATAAGTGCCCTATACCTACATATTTACAGCCACCTACTTTGCTGGGGGACCTGGTGATGCTTATCGTAAAAAAAAAAGTACTTAAAGTAGTTAAATTTTCCCAATATCGACCCATGTTTGGGTCGTGGACCAATTTTTATGGGTTGCAAGTAAATATTGTTTATTTTTTGTTTTCATACGTTAATTTTTGATTAAATATCAATTAAAAACAGTTGCAACATTAAAAAATAAGTATTTTATGCATAAATACATAAAAGAAACGTTTAAGAATTCCTTCTTTTGGGTCTCGAGCTATAACCTTTGGGAACAACTAATGTAAACTAAAGACAGAATGTGTGTGAACCAGCAAGGGGGGAGGGGTCGTTAATTACTCATTGGGGCATTACTCACACAGGGTCTGTTCTAATTCTATTATCCTGACTTTTATTGTATGAATACTTGTATTGTTTTTTACAGTCTCATTTTCTTGCTGTTACCAAAACAAAGAATGTATTTGTGACTAGAAGGAAAATGCAGGAGAGTTCATCTTCATCGTAAGTGTTTGGAAAAGTTAGGAAAATAAGTGAGAGGATCCCATTGTAGGGAGCCCATTGGAAAATATTATCTTCAGCCTTTGCGACATAGAAATGAGGATAATTGAATATACACTGTAATATAATGTATCTTTGAAACCTTGTCCAAAACCGTTACTTTAAACGAAATGTGGGGGGGGGGACCTGTTTTCCATTGGATCCAAAGTAGTTATTATTTAGTCACAAGCTGTTGTTAATACTTTTGATTCAATATTTACATAACACACAGACAAACATCCATTTTCAACCTGGCATTGCTATTTTGGGCCTGTCATTATTGGCAAAATGTTTCAAAAATAGCTGACAGTAGGTTCATAACGCATAATTATGCAACATGTGAGCTTGTAGATCGGCTACTTTTGCACAGCACTGTTATACGACGACCTATGAAATAGTGCATAAATTGATGGGAGAGGGGGGGCAGTTGCAATACGGAAGGTCCCTGCCCGACAGCGATGATATTTTTATGTATGGACCATAAAGGTTCTGTTATTAGGTCATTGTCCACTCCTGCCTGTTCCTTCTAGTTCAACAGTGTGTGTTCCTGCCACAAGGTCAATATAGGAAGAGCCAAGGATGTGTTCAGATCCTGGTTCATATGTCTGAGTACCAGTGTAGCACTGGGTGTCACCTGGTAGCACATCTACACGTTGGTCTGTTGTAGTAGTTGGTTGACTGGTTCTACCTGCTGTTAACTTCATGTTCGCCTGGTGTTGCAGGCCTCTTGTTAGAAGGTGAATAGAACCAGTGACTTTGAAGAAGAACCCAGAGTGAGAGTTGAAACGTCTCTGTTCATACGTTTAATATAAAATAAAACACATGGAAGTGTAAAAAAAAAGGAAGACGTCTGACTGTCTGTTCGTCTGTCTGTCTGTCTCTACCCCTTCAAGTGGAATTTATTTTGAGGTGTTCACATGTTGCTGGTGAGTAGAAGGTTATGGGTTTGACTAGTTTTCTTTTTGTACAACACTGACACCCTGTGGTTGGATACAGGAAGTGCAGGGACTTTATTCAGATCGTCAAGGGCTCCTGTCTTCTTCAGCAGGACATAAATAATAAACAAACAGCACATACAGTACACCAACAGGGAAAGCATGGGTAAAGACAAACAGTAAATGGCATGGACAAGACAGAAAATAAAATGAAACAAACAATACAAATTATACCATTAGATTGAGGTTTCGGTTTTTCATTGTTGCCACTTATTACACTGGCACTGTATTTACAAACAAAATAATTAGGAACTACAGACTACAGGAAATACAGATTTAAATATGTTCGATATAAGGCTCCGCTTCCATAGCAATGTAACGGAGACAGAGATAACTGTTAAGACTACTGTTACTGGCCAATCAGAATTGAGTTCTAGCAAAAAGCCATATACAAAGCCATGTAATAAATGACTCTAAAATGAACCTTTTCATATTGACTCTGCAACGTTATCTTAGAGCGAATAGCCCTGCGTCTCTATAAGTGCCATCTATCTGTCTGTCTGTCTGACTGTATGTGTGTGTGTGTATCTGTTATTGTGTATTTCTTTCTTTTTAGTACAAAGGTTTGCAAAGTGGGTCCCCAGAGACTACAGAGACACACACACACACACACACACACACACACACACACACACACACACACACACACACACACACACACAAACATATTTCAATTCATAACATTATTTGCCTATTTCACCACTTTCAACCTTTCATCCCTATTTCGGCCCATTATTATTGTCAATGTTTCAAACATTTGCAAAGCTTGAAAAACTAATTTGCAGATCTAACAAGCTCACAACGTGTCGCATTGTGAGCTTGTAGATCTGCTATTTTCAGCCATTTCGCTATAGAGGGACCATAGCCAGAGGCAATGGCTGTTGTCCCGTTGGTCCAACTGGCCCCATTATAACTAACCCTATCCCTGACCCTAACCTCACCTAATGGTCGGAATAATGGGATGTCAGAATTATGAGCGGATGACGGAAAAGTCTGGGAGTCGGTAGCCTACGTCTCTGTGTGTGTGTGTGTGTGTGTTTGTGTGTCAGTTCCCAGGAGGACTCAGTATGTCATACTCTGCCAGAAGGACAAAGCTGTTCTCTCGGATCTTGCGGACTCGGACCAGATCCCCGCACTCCTGTACGTGGATGAGCCCCCGCTCTCTCTCTCTCCCTCCATAATCCCTCTCTCTGTCTCTCAGCCTCACCTCTGTGTGCCTGCCGCACGCCTGCCGGTACACGTATCGCAGTCCCGCCACCAGTAACACGCCCAGGCCCGCTGAGCAGCCCAGCAACATGCCCAGCTCCCAGGCGCTGTGCCTGCCCACCACCCCGGGGAATTTCACCCCTCCGTCTGGGGGACTCGAACCAGAAGGCGGGTCGGGTGACTTCGCTTTGGGTTTTGGGTCGACTTTCTGTCTCCCACCCGGGTTAGGGGTCATGGGGTTTGGGTGGAACACTATAGGGGCGCGGTCGGACACTGATCCACGGTCGGGCAGGAGATTCTCGGGGTTGAGCAGAAGCACTTCCTGGTTCGGCAACCTTTGACCTTGACCCGGGGGGAGTGGATGGAAGGTCGACAGCAAGGAGGAGGAGGAGGGGGGGGGCAGGAGGTCAGAGATGGAGCGACGAGGAGCTGGTGAGGGTTCACGATGGAGGGGTGAGGAAGAGGATGAGGAAGGTGGAGGAGATATTGACGTAGACAACAGAGAGGAGGCTGTATTCACTGGTTCCAAACCAGTCTGACCCTGGGCGTGGACTGGAACAGACTGGGGCAGGATAGTGGGTGGTAAACTAGGCTGGGACTCAGACTGGGTCAGGATACTAGCTTGTGCACCAGTTTGTGATTCAAACTGCGGCAAGAAGGTGGGTGGTAAAATGGTTTGTGGTTCAAATTGGGAAAGGTTAGAGGGTGCTAAAACAGTTTGGGACTTAAACTGAGGCAGTAAACTGGGTGGTACACCAGTTTGTGATTTAAACTGGGGCAGGGTTCTGTGTAGTACACCAGTTTGACTCTCAAACTGGGGCAGGTTACTGGGTGGTACACCAGTTTGACTCTCAAACTGGGGCAGGGTACTGGGTGGGACACCAGTTTGACTCTGAAACTGGGGCAGGGTACTGGGTGGTACACCAGTTTGTGATTCAAACTGGGGCAGGGTACTGGGTGGGACACCGGTTTGACTCTCAAACTGGGGCAGGGTACTGGGTGGTACACCAGTTTGTGATTCAAACTGGGGCAGGGTACTGGGTGGTACACCAGTTTGTGATTCAAACTGGGGCAGGTTACTGGGTGGTACACCAGTTTGTGATTCAAACTGGGGCAGGTTACTGGGTGGTACACCAGTTTGAATGTCAAACTTGGGCAGGGTACTGGGTGGTACACCAGTTTGTGATTCAAACTGGGGCAGGGTACTGGGTGGTACACCAGTTTGTGATTCAAACTGGGGCAGGGTACTGGGTGGTACACCAGTTTGAATCTCAAACTGGGACAGGTTACTGGGTGGTAAAGTAGTGTGGGTCTGAAGGTGCGGTGGACCGGTTTGAAACTGGGTTTTGTTGATGAGTTTGTGAAGCAGGTTGGTCTCGTGTGGAGGCACATCTCTGATGGTTGATGTTGAGATTGGCTGAGTGTTTGATGACTGGGATGAGTTAGTGTAGGACACAATGGAGTTGAATAGGGACAGGGGTGAGTTGCTGTGGTTCCTCAGTGGTTGATTAGGTTCATCCAGCGTTTGGGCTAGTGGTTGGGCAGAGGTAAGGGGTTGAGTTGGTGGTTCGGTAGAGGTTTGAGTTTGGGCAGAGGTAAGGGTTTGGGTTGCGGTAAGGTGTTGGGTTTGGATAGAGGTAAGGGGTTTAGTTTGGGTAGAGGTAAGGGGTTTAGTTTGAGTAGAGGTAAGGGGTTGGGTTTGGGTAGAGGTAAGGGGTTTAGTTTGAGTGGAGGTAAGGGGTTGGGTTTGGGTAGAGGAGAGGGGTTTGGTTTGGGTAGAGGTTTGGGTAGAGGTAAGGGGTTGGGTTTGGGTAGAGGTAAGGGGTTGGGTTTGGGTAGAGGAGAGGGGTTTGGTTTGGGTAGAGGTAAGGGGTTGGGTTTGGGTAGAGGTAAGGGGTTGGGTTTGGGTAGAGGAGAGGGGTTTGGTTTGGGTAGAGGTTTTGGTAGAGGTAAGGGGTAGGGTTTGGGTAGAGGTAAGGGGTAGGATTTGGGTAGAGGAGAGAGGTTGGGTTTGGGTAGAGGTAAGGGGTTGGGTTTGGGTAGAGGTAAGGGGTTGGGTTTGGGTAGAGGTAATGGGTTGGGTTTGGGTAGAGGTAAGGGGTTGGGTTTGGATAGAGGTAAGGGGTTTAGTTTGGGTAGAGGTAAGGGGTTTAGTTTGAGTAGAGGTAAGGGGTTGGGTTTGGGTAGAGGTAAGGGGTTTAGTTTGAGTAGAGGTAAGGGGTTGGGTTTGGGTAGAGGTAAGGGGTTTAGTTTGAGTGGAGGTAAGGGGTTGGGTTTGGGTAGAGGAGAGGGGTTTGGTTTGGGTAGAGGTAAGGGGTTGGGTTTGGGTATAGGTAAGGGGTTGGGTTTGGGTAGAGGAGAGGGGTTTGGTTTGGGTAGAGGTAAGGGGTTGGGTTTGGGTAGAGGAGAGGGGTTTGGTTTGGGTAGAGGTAAGGGGTTGGGTTTGGGTAGAGGTAAGGGGTTGGGTTTGGGTAGAGGAGAGGGGTTTGGTTTGGGTAGAGGTTTTGGTAGAGGTAAGGGGTAGGGTTTGGGTAGAGGTAAGGGGTAGGATTTGGGTAGAGGAGAGAGGTTGGGTTTGGGTAGAGGTAAGGGGTTGGGTTTGGGTAGAGGTAAGGGGTAGGGTTTGGGCAGAGGTAAGGTGTTGGGTTTGGGTTGGCGGTTGGGTAGAGGTAAGGTGTTCTGTTTGGGCTGGTGGTTGGGTAGAGGTAAGGTGTTGGGTTTGGGCTGGTGGTTGGGTAGAGGTAAAGGGTTGGGTTTGGGCTGGTGGTTGGGTAGAGGTAAGGGGTTGGGTAGAGGTAAGGTGTTGGGTTTGGGCTGGTGGCTGGGTAGAGGTAAGGTGTTGGGTTTGGGCTGGTGGCTGGGTAGAGGTAAGGTGTTGGGTTTGGGCTGGTGGTTGGGTAGAGGCAAAGGGTTGGGTTTGGGCTGGTGGTTGGGTAGAGGTAAGGGGCTGTGTTTGTGTATGAAGTGGGTGAGTCACAGCTTGGAGCTGTATGAACCTGTGTGTTTGATTCTCTGGTGCGTTAGGAGAGGCTGAGTTCAGGGAAGGGGAGACAGTCATTATTGGTAGTCCTGGTGTTGACGGATTGTTCATATAATTGCCTGCATGTTTGGTCACACTTAGTTGTAGTCCTGAAGTTGTATATGTGTCCTTTTTGCTGCCTGTTTGTGAAGTACTTATTAGGGGTCCTGGAATTGCAGGGTAGTCCGTATAATTGCTTGTCCGATTTGTAAGGAGCGTATAAGTTACATAGCTGCCCAGCTCACTGCCTGTATTGCTAAGTTCTCTGAGGGGTCCTGGGGTTGTGTGGATGTCCATCCTGCCTGTCATGGGTCCTCGGGTTGTAGGGCTGTCTGGTTTATCGGCTACCAGTGTTGATGCTGTGTGGGCTCTGAGGGCTGTAGACAGACAAGAAAGGAAGGAACAACTTTAAAACGAGAGTATGCGTGCGTGAGAGACAGAGGGATAGAGAGATAGGCTACAATGAGGGATGCGTTTAAAAAGTTTCACATTTTATACCTGCTGAAGCAGCCAGTCTCTCTTCCTGTAGTTCAGAATCAGGACCCCCTCCATTCACTAATGTGGTGTTAACACCTCTCTGGGAACTACGAGTCCCATCGTGCAGCAGAGGAGACTCAATCCCTGCCCAGTACACAAAATATGACTGCACCACAGTGATGCTAGAATGAGAGAAACAGATTAACAATGTGATGTATTTACAGAACAGCATTTTATCCATTGAATGAACCAAAGTGATTTAGAATATTAACCACTTTCAACCTGGCATCTATTATTTTTTAGGAAAGCCATAGGGAAAAATATTCCAAAAATGTCTAAAGTAGCAAAGCAAAAGCAGATCTACAAAGCCGTAGGTCGGCTACTGTGATGAGGCCTGAAAAGAAAAATATTGTTATGCATTTTTTTCTCCCCAATGTAGTTGTTATGCCAATTGATATTCATTATTCATGATTGACCTACTAGAATCGTATGTCTCCTATAGCTGTGTCGGGGGCCCTCCATACAAAAGACAGGTTCCTCTTCAGCTGTTTGTCAGAGTGTGTGAGGGTGTCTCTGTCCGACACACACCCCAGGGTGTGTGTCCCCGGGGGGCTCAGTATCCACGAGCCCCCCACCACTGCCAGTGCCTTGGCCATGCCCCCTGGCCTGGCCACGCCCCTGGCACCGGGTCCGCCCACAGCCCGAGCCTGGAGGAGAAACCCCATGAAGTCACGAGAGCTTCTCACCGTTACTGAGAGAGAGAGAGAGAGAGAGAGAGAGAGAGAGAGAGAGAGAGAGAGAGAGAGAGAGAGAGAGAGAGCGAGAGAGAGCGAGAGAGAGAGAGAGAGCGAGAGAGAGAGAGAGAGAGAGAGAGAGAGAGAGAGAAATGTTAAAATGAGTGCATATTGTGTTTTTTTTTCTGAAAATAATTTGGTTATTTTTCAAAATTTTGAAAAATCTTAATGTTTTTTAATCATTATTATTCATTATTACTATTATTATTATTATTACTATTATTATTATTATTATTATTATTATTAATGTATTATTGTTTCGTAGCAAAGTAAAATAAAAAAATAAAAAAACAGGATATATACAAAAAACGGGCCCACAACCCAAAATTGTCCGCATATCCACCTGTTTCCTAGGCTGTGTGTTTTCCACTTCCTGTCGATTTGATCCAATGAAATCCAATGAAACTGGTCAGATGACCAATGATATCCAATGAAATCGACAGGAAGTGGAAAACACACAGCCTAGGAAACAGGTGAATATGTTTGGGAACCACTGGCCTATTTGTTGTTAAGATAAGCAGTTGGTTATTTGCAGCATACCAGTGATGAGCTGTCCAGGCAGGTAGGAGGAGGCGGATGTGCGCAGCGTAACGTAGCTGTGCTGCGGCTCCAGCGGATGAGCGCTGATATGACCGGGACTCATTTCCCGGCAGGAGGCGTAGCCAGCTCCTCTGGAGAAGGCCAGGGTGGGAGGAGCCAAAGACAAAACCACGCCCACCCACAAACAGGACGCGAGAGGGAACGACCTCATCTCTGAGAGAAGGTTAACACACATTTGCATGCAATTATGAACAGACAAATATTGTACATGATTATCAGGTCAACATACAGTATGCAACTATGCACAATGATGCCAGTGTTCATTTCATAGACAAAAATTATGTTTGCAAGCATAAATCAGGCATTATGACGCCATCAAGGCCTGTCATATCACATTTTAGTCGATTAAATCAACTGTAGATTTAATTGACTAAAACTAGACCATAATTAAACATTTCAGATGACTAACTCTAAGTGATGACTAAAACTAAATTGAATTTTATTCAAAAGACTGACTATGACAAAAACCAAATAAAAAATTGCAGTCAAAATTAACACATGCATCGAGTGACTGTCAACATACAATATATACATGCATACATATTATGTATACTGTACACACGTGTGCGCACGTGCGCACACACACACACACACACACACACACACACACACACACACACACACACACACTGTATGCATAATCTACATACATCTCATCCATATCTCTGGATTGATTTGGATTCATTTATTCTAAGTGCAACCTTGAGGTCATGGGACTGTACTTACATCAAGCACAGATAGCACTGTAGCACTGTACGAAACTGAATGAACTTTTATACCCTAAATTCCCTAGCAACATTTCTAAATGACCTTAAATCATGGCTTCATCTCAACACTAACTGGTCATAGTTAGATCCCTACCCTGGAAAGCCCCCTCCTCTGACTGCATTGGATTCTTCTCTTAGTCTACCTCTTGTCCTATATTGCTTCTAACTTTATATATAAGGATTTCATTTTCCTTGTTTTATGGTTGTTTGTACACTACAGTGTGTTGCGTGTTATTCTATCTCTCAAAGTGGACCACAACTTGTGTTTAATCCACGTTGGCGTTTTTTAAATGGTGACGTTGTTGTGATTTTTTTAATTGCCAATAAAAGTCATCTATAAAAACTGCATTTTATCCACAGATTTTTCGACCTTTTTCGTCCCTGTGACGGTCATGGTAACTGATGCCTCCAATGTGTCTGAAGAGCCAGCTGTGATAATAATGATAGTGATAATGTCACAGCTCCAATGTGACACGTCCGCCATGAATCGTTGCATCTAAACCTTATCTGAAGTCACCAGTGAGTTAGCTAGTACAGTGGTTCTCAACATTTTTTATTTTTTATTTCAAGGAACCCCCATAAGCGTACAAATGGAACCAAATGGACCCGTAAGGGTCCATTTGGTCCATTTGGTTCCATCTGTACACTCTCAGAAGTACAGAGCTGTACAGGTCCATTTGGTCCATTTGGAATCCTGAGGGTCCCTGCATCCCACTTTGAGAACCAGTGAGCTAGTGGACTAGTTGCTAACATCCAACTACGATTGCATCAACACAAACACAAACGCACGTCAGTGACTAGCAGACACAAAACATTCCCTGAAAATCTGACATTTACTTTTTGCTAATTTTGAAACTATCTTGCCATGTTATGATGCTGAGGCTAGATGCCTGGGTTTGGATGTGTCTGTTTAATTATGTTTGTTTGTCTCTCATTACTTCAGCTCATCACCACAGTAAACATTCACCAAGCTTTGGGGAAATGATATTAAATCTATCTTTCTTTATATTTGATACTATGTTTTGATGTAGGCATCAAACAACTGTGACTGGTGAAAGTATTTTACAATATTTTGTGTTAGAAATATAGTGGAGTGAAAGTCATAAGGTATCCATAAATACAAACACTCAAATAAAGTACAGATATTCAAAACATTTACTTAAGTACAGTACACAAGTAAATTAGTTAGTTACTGTCCACCACTGGTCCCGACCCTGTTGTTTGGGAGCCACTGCTGTAGTGAATGTCTTACCATGTGTTGTAGGAGAGTCCTGTGAGTATCAAAACACAACAATATCCTTTTATAGTACGACGATGTCCTGGAGTCCTCTGTGTCTTGAGGTGTGTTTGTGTGTGTTTCTTCTTGTTTCTTCTTGTTTATTTGTGTGTATGTGTGTGTGTATGTGTGTGTCGCAGGTTGAAACTGATGTTGAAAAGTGGAGACTTAAAATGTGCAAGAGGACGGGATGGAGGTTTGTGTGTGTGTGTGTGTGTGTGTGTGCGCGTGTCTGTGTGTGTGTTGAGGGGGGGGGCACCCTCCTCACAGGTATAGAACCAGAGTAGATAGAATTCTTACAAAACTGTAAAGACTGATTCATGCTGCCAGACCATACCTGTCTGTCTATCTGCCATCTGTCTGTCTGTCTTGTCTGTCCATCTTATCCGTCTGTCTGTCAAGTTTCTGAGCCTTTATTGACTGGTAGAGAGACAGGAAATACAGAGAGAGAGAAAGAGGGAGTAGGAGCTTCCACCTGGCCGGGAATCGAACCAGGGACTCGTTGTCAGGCATTTCAGCCCATGTGGTCGGCGCCCCAACCCACTCAGCTATCGGGTAGCCCCCCTCTGTCTATCCTTTTTTAATTTCAAAGCCCCCAAAATTTTATATGCCTTAGGCCCTGGACCCCCATTTGGTATGATTTTTTACCTCTGGGACCCCACTCTATACTGCAAAATCCTCAGCGGTAATTTAACTGAGAGTGTACAGATGGAACCATTTGTACACTCTCAGAGTTACAGACCCATAAGGGTCGATTTGGTTCCTAACTGTTAGTCATTTAGCTGGGGACCCCCTGGAACACCCTTGAGGACCCCTGGGGGTCCCCGGACCCCACACGTTGAGAACCACAGCTCTATTCTACTTATTTCTATATAGAGATCAGTGTTCTCCACTCTCCTCCTCTTCAGGATGTGAACCAGCTGTCACCCCCTCTCTCCAGGATCTCTCTCTCTCTCTCTCTCTCTCTCTCTCTCTCTCTCTCTCTCTCTCTCTCTCTCTCTCTCTCTCTCTCTCTCTCTCTCTCTCTCTCTCTCTCTCTCTCTCTCTCCCCCTCTTAATCCTCTTTGATTTCATGTGTGTCTCTCTCCTTTCTATTCAGTTCCACTCAAAGGAGCTGTATTGGCATGTGGAACATAATGTTTACATTGCCAAAGCATGTGTCAAAGTGTTCCTTTCTCTCTCATTTTAATCTCTCTTCAAATATCTCTCTTCCTCCTTTTGTGTATGTGTAGCAGGGTGGAAGGGTGTCAGGTTCCAATCCTAACCCAGCTCATTCCCTCATTCAAAGTGCCTTCGAGCCAGGCATTCATTGTCTGACTAATGTCAGCTCACATGACCAGCTCTACTAATGTCAGGATGACACATGACCTTTGACCTTTGTCTGGATTAAAGGAAACACACATTTTAGGAACCAATTAGTTTAGTTAGCTTACATTTCAATGTTAGTGGGTGCGATTTGTCCCAAAATGTGACATGTCACATCATGTCCCTTTTTGATTATTAACGGTTATGAATTGTCATGTTTTGGGACACATGTCTGGTGTTGCGTCACAGACGTGACAGGCCCATATATGGAGACCACGTGAAGATGGATTTTCGTATTGGTAGAAAATGGGTGAAAATAGCAGATCTACAAGCTCACAATGTGTTGCATTCCCCTATGTCTTAGGTAGAAAATAGCTGAAAAAAAGAACAGTTCACACAACGCGTCACAATGCGACACGCTGTGAGCTTGTAGATCTGATATCTTCGCTATTCACCTTAGAACAAATGATGTAGGGCTTAAATGGTTAATACTGGCAGAAAAGTTCACCATAGCATTTAGTTTTTATTGAGACAGACAGTAGGAAAGATGAGAGAGAGACAGACAGTAGGAAAGATGAGAGAGAGAGACGCAGTGGCAGACTGTAGGAAAGCTGAGAGGGAGACAGTGTAGGAGAGACAGACAGTAGGAAATGTTGAATGCTGAATTTTGAATAATTTAGTAATTTAGTAACACAGATCTTCTCTTCTGGGGGTCCCTGGCACAAAACCTTTTCAGATGGGGGTCCACGGCCAAATATATAAGTTTGAGAATTGTTGCCAGTAGGCCACAGAAGTTCCTCCACATTTTTCCCCCCACATATCGTCGATGTCGGGCAGAAACCTTGCATCTCCATGTTTCAACTTTTTAAGTTTTTTCTTTCATAAATGAATACCCTACTTCATCATACTATACTACAGCTCACAATGTGACGCGTTGTGAGCTTGTAGATCAGCTAATTTTGTTTATGTTTTTGTGAAAGTGAAGTGAAAGTGATTAAGTCTGTGTTAGGGGTTTATAAATATTTTACCAATGAACTATTAACAGGAAGCTTGTTGACTAAATAATAACTACACTGGAAACTATTTGAACCACAGGTTATTTTTTTCCTTTCCTGAAAAGGACATACCATTGTATCCTCTACGACAAAGTAGGTTGGTCTACCCTCTCTGAGAGGAGAACTAGGCTCTGGTATCATTTTTAAGGCTATTGATGGGAGTTTACCACCTAAATTAAGTGCATACTGTACATATCTTAGCCAGGTCCTCTACTATCACTAATGCTCATCATACGATAGCATAATTTCCTTTTGCTCAATGTGCGTCTCATTGGTGGGCTGTGGACACACAAAAACGGATTTATTTCTCTTCCTGTAAAGTTAGCATACTGAAATAGAAGCATTTTTTTTTACATTATTAAACACATTTTAAAAAGTTTGAATTATTGTTTGAACCCAGCTCAACAAAGTAACAGCTAACCTACACAACACAACTTAAGGTTCCAACAAAAAGGTTACTGCAACTTTAAGATAACCTGCCAACTAGGTTACCCCCAACACCAAAACAGTCCACCTTAACCTTCAAGTAGGCACTTGACAAAAACAACACATGGGATGCCAGCCACTCCACAGGTAACTGCACACTCACAGGCTTACTGAACCACTGAAACAGAACTCACAGGGTTACTGAACCACCAAAACAGAACCTGGCAATCCCTCTCAAACTAGAGACTCCTACTGCCACTAGGACTCTACTAGTTATCAATTTAAACCAAAATGCCTACTTACCACACAGACATAAGGGTTTGCACAAGCCCCCAAATTACATTATGGGCTCCCTAAATTATGTTTGTGTGAACCAAATGAATTTTGTGACGAGCCCCCAATTATGTTACTGAAATACCAGTTGTTACCGTTGTATGACTTACACCCAAATTGCAGGCATGTTGGGAAGCCTCTGTAGCACCTCCAAAAGCGCTTTCACTCCTGCCCATAGGGGGGGCAAAAGTGAAAAGTCTGTTGTACAAGCTCTATTTCCCCCGCAGCTTCCTCGTGTACCAACGTCTGACCTCCACAACTAGCCCTGACCAAGAGGTTTGGTTTTCTGGTGTGTAGTTCGTTTGACTTGCAGAATGTTGGAGTGGTTGGCTCCCAAAGAAATCTGCAAGTGAAATTCCTGCCCCATTGAAATATTTGTGTCAAAACAGCACAACTGTGTCGCTCCACCACCTTGCTCCAATAGAATGGAAGTGAACGGAACACTGAAGCTTCTGAAGTGTATGGGTGACCATGCTCTTATACCTAGTTGCATGCTGTCGCATACTGAAAAGAGCAGATCTACAAGCTCATGTATCGCAGCGCAGCACATTGTGAGCTTGTATAGATCTGCAATTTTCAGTGCACAACACCAGCGAGCAATAGTATAAATCAGTAATAACACAAAGAAATACAATTAGACTGTTTCTTTTTCCTTCATAAGGCAAAGCATTCACACATTTAATAAAGTGACTTTTTTCGGAATAAGTGATGAAATATTCTAAACAAAACAAGTTATTCGTCAATGATTATGATTGTATTATATCGGGCATTTTTTTGTTGGTCGTACCAAATTACATACAATGCCGCTTTTAAAATGAGATGCTTTTCCTGAACTCTTAAGAACTCTTATATAAACACAAATACATAGTCAATATAACAACACAAAGAGTAAAAAATTATAATAATTATAATAATAAACCACTGCCCTAAAGAAACAATGTACCTTCAAAACATTCAAAAGAAATGAAAAAGAAACTTTGTTTCATATATTTTTTGTAAAACAGACTCAGTTAGTTAGATTGTATTGGTCCCATGGCTATGAAACATCTGCAGGGCTTCATTACAAAATGAGACCGATCCAGCGGGGACTGGATACGATGGAACACCTGCACAGCGGGGACTGGATACGATGGAACACCTGCACTGACCCCTTGAAACCTTGAAGCCAAACAGCACTAAATGTCCTACAGAGATAAGAGACACTGTCAACACAACTGTGACAACTGCCTGCCTGTCTGTCTGTCTGTCTGTCTGTCTGTCTGTCTGTCTGTCTGTCTGTCTGTCTGTCTGTCTGTCTGTCTGCCTATCTATCTGTCCTACAGAGACAAACAGAATTGTCTGTTCTGTCCCACAGAGACAAACACCAGTTTGTCAATAAAAAGTCAATTTTCAAAAGAACGTAAAGCGGAACATTGCGCTATTGTTCGCCCAGGATTAGGGACGCCAGGGTTCATGTGGTTTTAACCAAACATTTAGTATTTAATGAGAGTTTGTTCTGTTTGAAAAATCATCTTTGCTATAGATTAAAGTCTGAATATTTCGCTAATTATTAGGAAGTTTATCTCTCAAATTGATCGTCAGCAATGGCATTTCAAGTCCATAATAAGTCTTGCAGCTGAAATAGATGTTACCCATATACTGTAGGACAATTACAGGACACAAGTTAATTGCTCTTTAGCCTCACGCAGGTGATCAGAGTTCTTGGATGGCAGGGGAAAAAAACAGCGGTAACAAAACCAATACCATCCCATGTGACGGAACGCCCTAAAGTTGTTGCATTGGTTTTATGAATCTAGTATTTATTTTTGAATTCTTTCATTCATCATTAAATTGTTTCCACCCAGTTTTAGCCCATTCTTTGCATTTAGATGTCACCAGACGTATCAGAAGGCTGAGACTCTATTTCTTTGCAAACCGTTTGTTACACAATAATCGTCTTTTTCAACTTGCCTGACTGAGGTAACGGTTGGAATGATGCAACGTTTACCACAGCTCAACCAATGTCCTTCACCAAACAAATACAAAGCAGTTTCTGTGGTAAACTCACTGATTAGTTTACGTTCTTTTGAAAATGTACCAAATGTACCCAAACAACTGTCCGCGTACACCGACAAACAACATTGAGCAGTGACCCTTCAAAGGTGATCTCCTGTGGCTCTACAGAAGTAAGCAATTCATGATTTAGTAACATTCGTGGTAGAATTATTGTCGATATGAAATCTAAACCCCTAAACACAGAAAGACAGTAGTTCCTGCGGTTTGTCTGTAGTTCTCTACTAGAGCAGAGGTTCTCAAACTATAGGTCGGGAGTAGGGACCCAAAGTGGGGTCACCGGAAGGTGATGTTAGGGCCGCACTTTGACAACTGAAAAAATTAAAAGTATTCTCCCCATTAACTTAAAAAAAATAGCATAGCATGTGAATGTATTTTCTTTCTTTTTTTGTTTTGTTTAATTATGGCAATATAAAGGCTATATACTGTATGTTTCCACTTACAAATGTGTAGAGAAACTACGTTGAAACTACGTTGATGATACACAATATCAGCAGGAATCGCAGCGTAGTAATTCGTGTATTTCCAATAAATATTCAGACATGCAAACTTGTAGCTTTTCAGCTACAATAGCCGGTTTGAATCAAAATAGGGCAATTGTGTGACACCTGACCCGGAAAAAAAACTACATGTTGTCCCCTCGGGGCTGTTTGCATGCCTGAATATTCCTATTCAAGGCTGCCGATGTATGCTGTATTATGCTTTATTGCAACTTCAGGTAACCTGCACTATAAATCAAGGTGGCAAACAATCTCAACCAATAATGGGGTCCTAGTATAAAAAAAACAAAAGAACGTTTGAGAACCGCTGCTCTAGTGTGACCCGGAATACTGCTGGTGTTCTGTTGTACCAGCTTGTAAACTACGTACATTCACCTGGTATCCCAGATTTAAAACTAGTCCCTGAATAGACAGAAGGAAACCCAGTTGTTCTCTGTATAAACTGTAGAAAACATTGATGTTTCTGAGAATACATTCATGTGTTTTGGTAGACTTTCAGGGAGTAGCTTCTTTTCCATTTTGGACGCATATACAGCATTTAGCAATGAAACCCTGAACGTTCTTCTGAGTGAGCTGGAGGCCTAGACCAGTGGTTTTCAAACTGTTTGTGCACAAGGCACACTATTGGGCAAGTCACGATCTCAAGGAACATATCGTTGCCCTCTGGCAGAAACGTTGTATCTCCATATTTCCTTTTTTTCCGTATATGAATATGATCTACATGTATGATCTACTTCATCATACAATACTACTGTAGCCTACAACGTGTTGTGGTATTTTCACTATTTTAAAATGTGTTTTAAATAATAAAAAATGAACGGTTTAGGACATAGAACGTTTCCACCCAACAGCAACAAAATATTAAAGTCACATTCATTTTTGAAAATGTATGAAAATATTAAATTAATTAATACAATAATTTCATTTAAAATGTTATATTTTTGACATGCCCAAAATAGGGATGCCACGTTGACAGTAGTTACAGGATATATATTTTAGGGCATAGAAGTTGCCTCTGTATTGGGAAATGAGTGCGCACAAAATACTGATAATACTGTTACAGTTGCACAGATTGCAATAATGTGTGGTTGTCACAAAATCCCAAGGCACACCTGGACTTGACTTACGGCAGTTTGAGAACCACTGGCCTAGACATTTGTCGGGCCGTTTAGCAAGGCATTTGACCTGTAGTTGTACCAACAGTAGAAGACTGTGGTTGTACCAGTCAGCTCCCAGTGACCAACAGTAGAAGACTGTGGTTGTACCGGTCAGCTCCCAGTGACCAACAGTAGAAGACTGTGGTTGTACTGGGCAGCTCCCAGTGACCAACAGTAGAAGATTGTAGTCATACTGGGCAGCGTCCAAGTGTGAATGTTGCTGACATTTGAGTAAGTGTTTAGCACCTTCCATTGATGATAAAGGATAGTTACAATAACATTTAAATCAGGCAAAGCCCAGTACAGCCTTTGTGCAGGACACAGAGATATGCAGTAAGTACAGAACCAGCCCAGAGTTTAGTCAGGATCACGACTCCGCTCCACCAAGAGTATTGTGTTGCGTAAACCATCGGTGACGTTGTATTGATTACAAAGGAATTGATTGAATTTCCTCACCATGGCAAATGCTGACGCAGCGCACATTCAACGCAAACGCTCAACGGCGCTCGCCAGTGGAGCCTGGGCGTAAGGCTGCTTACAGATGGTGACTGAGAGAAAGCAGGCAAAAATGCTGAAGAATCACAAGCATGACGCAAAAACCAGAATACATATAAATCCTTCATACCTGTGTTCAGTGCAGCAAGCATAATATCAACAATAATATTAATGATAATTCAATATCTAACATTCTTATACACCGCACTGTGGACAGTACCTTAGATTGGTAATGACTTCACGTCATCACTTAGTGTCTTTATAAGTGCAGAAGATGGCGAGATGGACAGGAGAGGAGTGACAGAATGAGAGAGAAGAGACAAAGAGTTAGAGAGGGAAAGAGATGACCGAATGGATGAGAAGGAGATGAGAGAGGAAGAGATAAAAGGATTGGGTGAAGGGAGGGAATACTATGGGGGGGGGAAATGAATAGTGTCATTGTGTATCTGTTCCCCTGTATTGAGAAATGTGTCACCTGTTCTTTCTTCCTATATAAGGTTGTTTCGTTTACAGTATGTAACAGAGAGGACCTCTGTTACGGATGTTGGCACTTTATAGCAATTTGCACAGTTGTTGTTTGCACAATTAATCATGATTTTAAGTGTTTATTGACTGATAATCATGAGGGGCAAGTGCAATGTGAAATGTATGAGTGCAATAGAGAGGGTAATGTTAAGTCATGATTGAAAGCTTAACATGTACCAAGTGGTTCTGTGGCCAGTGTAATTGGGCTGGACCAAGTCAGAATGGCAAAGGGGGGGTTGTGATATATTTTGTAATTGTAAGGATGTAAGGATGTTGTAGTAGTGTGAAGAATTTATATGTACTTGTCGTTCCTTAGGTTTTAAGATGTGGGTTTAAGACGTATTTATTGTATGCTCTATTTATTGTATGCTCTTATTTAGAATACACCCCTTACAGTGGTATATTCCAGGATGGCTCATTAGCTCAGCTGAGCATAAAATGTGGCCACTTGTCAGTTGATCAGGGTCTGTGTGGAGGGAGAAGAGATGCATGTGATGTTCTTGTCCTTTTTGTATGTTCAATGGTGAATAAATACACCTTCGAGTTAAAGCTTACACCAGGCCTCTGTACTGATTCCAGCTGCAAGTCGGGCATTGTCACACAGTACAACCCCCCCTAGCCGAGTCTAAACATCAGATTGAACATGTCATCTATTTTTCAGCTGTCCCTTTAGTCAGCTTCAAATATTTTGGTGTGGTGTGTATTAGTATAGCATGAAATAACCATACAAGGACTTGCCTAGCTACACTTGTTTGACTCCCAGAGGGAATATATACCTTGTGAAATTGTGTGTAAGGGTCTCTTCTCCTGGCTGGCATGCCGTAGGATTGACTATGTGATGAGAAGTTCCTATCAAATGCCGGTTTGATTGATCCAGCATGCTGTGGTCTCGCTCATTGTCCAATTACCTCTAAGTAACTCCAAATCCTGCTAGTTCAATACACAACAATAACAAGCACAATAATAAGACAGAAGATGATAGGAGGGAGAAAGAGTGACAACTGATAGAGGAGTGATATAGAAGAATGAGTGAGAGAAAAGAATGATAGAAGAGTGAGACAAAGAGGAGTGAGAGTGAGAGGAGTGATAGAAAAGTGAGTCAGAGAGAAGAGTGTTAATGCAGTGGTTCTCAACCTTTTCAGGCCGCGCCCCCCCAAAACTATCATATTTGAACTGCCGTTGCGAGGCGTTGTGAGCTTGTAGATCGGCTATTTTCAAAATGTTTGCCTCTTTCTTATATTATTTGACAATTTGGCCAATGTTTTATAGTATAGTATAATTTGTTGATTACTTTTGTTGCAGTAATGGTCTTTTTCTTTTCTTTCGTTTTTTGTTTTGTATTTTGTTTTAGGTATTAAAAAGGTCTTAAATGTCCTTAAATTGTCACTTCACTATCACCTGGCGACCCCCCCAAAATCATGTGGGGACCCCCCTGGTCCCGACCCACAGGTTGAGAACCACTGTGTTAATGGACTGATAGGGAAGTGAGACCGGCCCTCAGGACGACCCCATCAAACCAAGGTATGCCAGGAAGGAATGTTTGACAGAAGTAGACCCAGAGGAGGGGGGAGAGACGGGGGGAGGAGGAGGAGCCCCAGAAGAGGGAGGAGAGACGGGGGGAGGAGGAGCCCCAGAAGAGGGAGGAGAGACGGAAGGAGTAGCCCCAGAGGAGGGAGGAGAGACTGCGGGAGTAGGCCCAGAGAACGGAGTAACGACGGGGTGTTTGAGAGAGAGCAGCGTGGTGATGGGGAGGAGAGGAGACAGATCCCTCCATCCCGGCCTCTCCGACAGCGAGGGATGCAGAAGAGAGAGAGCGAAGGAGGGAGAGGAGGTGGAGGAGGAGAGGGCGTGGCCGAGCGCCTTGTGGGCCAGCTGTCCGTTCCTGCCGCCGCAGCGCTGCTGGTGAGCCTCGCCGCCGTGCGGGTACGAGCGGTGCGTGTGCACGGCGTCGCGCGCCACGGCGGAGGAGGCGTCGCCGCCCCCCGTGTGCGTGACGGCGCTCACGTGCATGGGGTGCTTGACCTTGCAGTGCAGCCGCAGGCTGTCGCGCCGCTTGGCGCTGTAAGGGCAGAGGTCGCAGGTGAAGGGTCTCTCGCCCGTGTGCACGCGCACGTGCTCCACCAGCTTGTTGGCCGTCCGGGTCAGGTGACCGCACAGGTCGCAGCGGTACTGGTTGCCCTGGCGATGGCCCTGGAAGTGCACCAGGAGCTCCTGTTGCCCGGAGAACAGCCTCTGGCAGATGCGACAGCGATGCTCATTGGACGAGGAGGAGGAGGAGGAGGCGGCGCCAAGGGCGGAGCTTGTTGGTGACCGGGTTGCCGTGGTCACTGGGATGGTGGGGACGGTGGCAACGGAAGGGGAGGGGCTTCTGAGGGAGAGAGGAGGACAGGATTAATGTTATATGTCAAATGTCAAATGTCACACATACATTGTGTGTGTGTGTTTGTGTGTGTGTGTGTGTGTGTGTGTGTGTGTGTGTGTGTGTGTGTGTGTGTGTGTGTGTGTGTGTGTGTGTGTGTGTGTGTGTGTGTGTGTGTGTGTGTGCGTTTGCGTGCGCTAACCCAGTCTCCCCGGTGATAGCTCCGCCCCCGGTAGAGTGTGTGTCAATGTGCGCTCTCATCTCTGGCTCCTGATTGGTGGAGTGACCACACGCGCAGCAGTGCAGGGAGTAGGAGCTGAGCTCCCATTGGCGGTGCACGGTCATGTGATCCAGGAACAGGCCACGCCCCTCCGTTTCAAACCCACACACATGACATCTGAAGAGAGAAAGAGATTACATTTTGATCTTGAGATTACCTTACCATTTTAGGGTAACTGTGTGAAGGTCACAGGAAAAGTCAAAACTATAACTTTGTTAAAACTAAGTCAGATTAGTGTCAAACTAAGAACAAAGTATTCTTCCTTTGTGAGCTACAATCTGGACATTGATGAGACATTATTGTTCTGCTAAATGGAATCCAGAAACAACTCATCAAGCTTCATTCTCAGGCTCTGAGTGTGGACCTCCTGTTTCTTCTATTCAGTTCTGTTTAGGCTTTGCACCGTGGTTACGTGGCTCAGAAGCAGAGTACTCAGCGGGCCTGAAAATGTAAACCCGAACAGAACCGACCCGAGAGAGTCGAGACCTGAGGCCGACCTGATACAAAACGAAGCCTGATACCAACCAACCCCAGAAAAAAACGACAACACCACCATGAGACGGTTATTGACATAAAGGCTGTGCAATTCACGTAGGCGGTGGCTCAAACCACAATGAGAGAGTGTGAAAGAGAGAGATTGAGAGAGAGATTGAGAGAATAATTGGCGATACCATCACTTAATGCTTTTGTGTTGCTTTTAATCAACTTGTCATGCCAGACACCATTCAAGGTGGTGTGTTTTTTCTGAGACGGGGAACTGGCTTTTTCAGGTCCCATCAGGCTGGGCTGAAACTGAGAACTCTACTCAGGAGGTACAGGAGCCATTTGGGAATCGAAAGGTTCCCGTTTCAATCCCTGACAACTCCTGGATTCATGTCGAAGTGTCCTTGAGCAAGATACTGAACCCCTAACTGCTCCTGATAAGCAGGTTGGTGGTGCCTTGCATTGCCTTGGTTGCCTCCACTGTGTGTGTGTGTGTGTGTGTGTGTGTGTGTGTGTGTGTGTGTGTGTGTGTGTGTGTGTGTGTGTGTGTGTGTGTGTGTGTGTGTGTGTGTGTGTGTGTGTGTGTGTGTGTGTGTGTGTGTGTGTGTGTGTGTGTGTGTGTGTGTGTGTGTGTGTGTGTGATTCCTTTTTGGAATGGTCAGGATTAGAGGTAAAAGAATCCAAATGTGCAGTTTTATATGGAAGACGGAGCGGAGGAAATCGCTGGTACCACTCTAAAACAGATACACTAACTGATTTCACAATTTGCAATAAACCCCTTAAAGTCTATTCACGTCACGAGACTTACACATATTTGGGCCACAAGTTTAATGTGGCAGGTGAGTGGGGCGATCAGGTCGAGGTAATCATTTCTGAGTAGTCCAGCAGACTCGACTTAATCCACACATCGCCTCTGCCTCTAATCATGAAACTGGAGGCAGTCAGAATAATAGCATTGGCCAAGGTACAACATCTTTTCTCCAATGTACAGGTTCCACGAAAATCACTACGTGATTTGACTGACAAAACTGTGCACCTAGTGAGACAATGGACTGGTCTTAACACACACACAACACGTGACATTATATTTCACAGTAAACGTGAGGGTGGTTTGGGTGTTCCCAATTTTGAATGGACATATATTGCTACGAGGCTCTCCCACTTGTTAAATATGCTGAGCAATGATGACCAGTATGTGAGAGAGCTTGCACGTTCATCTCTATTCCTGGACCTAAAACGACGTAAGGTCCCCCTGGCATGTGGCTCAGATCCTAGCTTCCTAGGCTTCAGGAGGAAACCTAGTGGAAAGCTAGACAGTCGCTCTCCCGGCTTCGGTGTGTGGTCAGACTGGCCGGACTTAAACGATCTGTGCTGTTGGGCTGATGTTACCTTGAAGTGGGTAGGGTCTAACTCTGAGGCGATGGCTGTCTCGGAGGACTTTATATCTGACCCCAGTATCTCTGTCAGAGCATCTATGACTGTGTGTGGAACAGAACACCAACTCCCACTGACTAATGCCCGAGGCCGCCTCTTATGGGCACAACAGCAAAGGCAGCGGCAGCATTGGACTGAACTGAGGTTGCAAGGGAAGTCTGCATGTCTCCCTGCTGCGGACCATTCTGTCTCGCACTCAGTGCTCAAAAATGTTGCTTTAGACTAATGCATTGTTGTCTTTACTCTGAAAGCGAGGTTGCAGGTTTTACCATCTAAACTTAACCTCTCCATCTGGTTTCCAGGAAACCATGCTCCTCACTGTATACATCATGGTCATGAACAAATAGCTGAAACCATGTCCCACATCTTATCTTAAATGGGTGCCATGTATACAGGGGACTCTACATATGTAGGCATGACAGAATAGTGGATTTGATATCTAAAGATATCACTTCTATTTTCAGGTCCTCCATCATGCTGTATAAGCATTCTACTGTGAAGCCGAGCATGTTTAACCTGTGTAACGATGATTCTGTGTTCTCTAACATTTCAGCTAACACCCCTGATGTCATTGTTGTTAATGAAAACCATAGGGAGGTGTTCATTCTCGAGGTCGGCTGTACTTTTGATTACAGCTTAGAGGAAGCCTTCCTAACCAAAATGCTAAAATATCATCAGCAAGAGCAGACCATCTCTCAGCTAGGCTACAGATGTAAACTTTTGGTTTTTATCTTTGGTAGTCTAGGACACGTGCACAAGTTGGTTGTGAGGGGCCTGCAAATGGCCGGCCTCTCCAAAAAGAGGGCTAAACAATTAGCAAGGTACTGCTCAATATCAGCTATTATAGGAAGCCGCTCAATTTGGAGGAGGCGTTGCTTCCTTTACCCATGATTGTTGTCCGCTGTGTTCGACAAGTATGCCATCATCTTTTTTGTATGTAACGATGCTCTGCTTTACATGCACTTTGTAACTGGCTGTTTCCCTTCATCTGACTGCACTGGCAGTGTTTATGTCCTTTGTACATCCTGTACTTCTTATTATGTGGACATAAATAAATATTTCAAATGTGTGTGTGTGTGTGTGTGTGTGTGTGTGTGTGTGTGTGTGTGTGTGTGTGTGTGTGTGTGTGTGTGTGTGTGTGTGTGTGTGTGTGTGTGTGTGTGTGTGTGTGTGTGTGTGTGTGTGTGTGTTTTACCTGTAGAAGTAAGAACTGATGGTTCGATTAGAACTGAAAGTTGTCTGACAGTCTGAGAGAGAGAGACAGAGAGAGTAATGGAGAGAGTGATGGAGAGAGATTCAGTCATTATCCCAATAGGCTCTGTGCAAAAGTGCCTCAGGTTTCCATCAGGTGGCATACCTGTGTCATTTTCCCATAGCGCATTATGAAGTTGTGTTTCCGAAGCCAATCAAACTAAGCTATGGCAAAATGAACCAGAAAAGGAAATCGGTATGCCACCTTATGGAACCTAACAGTTATTCACAGTCTATTGTGTAGTCCCTGTCCACTGCTGACCTCTACTGGTTGGTCTGGGGAGGATGTAGAGACGGTGGTTCCCAACCTATTTAGCTCGAGAGTCGAGACCCAAAAGAGACATTTTATGTCTCCCTCCCTGGGACTCAAACTAGTGAAAGTAGCCGATATACATGCTCACAACGCATCACAATGTAACGCATTGTGATCTTGTAGATTAGCTATTTTCTCTACTTAGTTCTTAATAATAAAATAAAATAATATATTATTGTGAAACATTTTTAAATTTTTATTTATGAAAAAGTGCGATTTCTTTTTTGATATTTTTTTTTACAATCATTTGAAATAAATAGCAATAATAACAAAAATAATAATGTTGTTAATGTTACCTTGTGGTGATCTGGCAGTGTCAGACAGACTGTTCTCAGAGGCAGGAGTGGCCACTGTCACTTTTAACAATGGACTAGTACACACACACACACACACACACACACACACACACACACACACACACACACACACACACACACACACACACACACACACACACATCATAAAAAGGAAAAAATAGTTTGTTTTTTTACATTAATTAAAAAATATATATTAAGTAAGTAAGTAGGTCAGAGAGGCTTATTGTTGGTATCAGCTGAGAACACACCTCTGGGAGATGGATTGCTGAGGTGCAGTGCAACACCTCCTACACCATCAGGTCCCAGTACTTATATGGCTCACCACACCTACACCATGACTCATATGTTGAGTTGGCGGTGCTCAGTATCGAACCCATGACCTTGTGGTCCAAAGGCGAGTGCTTTTACGACTGAGCTTTTTTTAAATATTTACCCATTTAAAAATATATATATATTTATGTCATATTATCATTAAAGTCTTAGTGTTTTGCTAATACAGAGGCTTTTTAGCTTGCCCTGAATGGTCACCTATCACCCTCTTGATCTATTATTGATCTATTATTAACTAGCGTATCTGCTTTAAGCTCATCTAATGTGTGGTTTATCATTAATGGTATTAATTCATCACTTAATATTTAATAATGTTTTCGATATCGTACACTAATAATAATCATCATCATCATCATCATCATCAACAACATAATCATAATCATAACCATCATACCTGTTTGTTTTGGGTGGAGATGTTCTCTCAATCGAATGGTTGTTGGCTTTACTGACCTTCTCTGTAGACAGACAGACAGACAGACAGACAGACAGACAGACAGACAGACAGGTTATACACACTGTATGTATGTATGTATGTATGTATGTATGTATGTATGTATGTATGTATGTATGTATGTATGTATGTATGTATGTATGTATGTATGTATGTATGTATGTATGTATGTATGTATGTATGTATGTATGTATG
>NC_137620.1:36408140-36423140 GCF_963280865.1 Gymnoscopelus braueri | reverse complement strand
CGGTCGCTCGGTACCGGACCGGCTATAGTTCCAATGTCCTCATTTCCCCCCATCAGTCCAATCCCCACGAACCGCTTATATAAAGAATGGATCGCTCGGATCATCCACGCACACACACTTTGAACCCACCCACACACATACACACACATACACACACACACGCACACACACACACGCGCGCGCGTTATGTGTGAGAGTGTGTGTGATATTTATTTCAATAAGTTAAATAGGTTAAGGTGTCGTTCCTTTATCTGTGTGACTTACCGGTGTCGAGAGGGCAGGTGATGGTGCAGTCAGTCACGGGCAGATCATATATAAATCTATTCTTCTTTTGTTACATTCTCTTCGTTTTTTTTCTCCTCTGATTTCTCTCGGGGTGGTCGCGATCGGTCGCCCCCCCCCCCCCTGGCCCCCCCAGCCAGCTCCTCCGGCCCGAGCGGAGATGCTCCGGTTCTGCCGTTTCACCACCGCCCGGGTTGGAAGCTGTGGGTCGGTCACCGCACAGGGCAGATGGATTCCCCCCGCCTCGGCTGGCTTCCTCCTCCTCTTGCTGTCGCTCTCTGACTCTGTACTGTGTGTGTGTGTGTGTGTGTGTGTGTGTGTGTGTGTGTGTGTGTGTGTGTGTGTGTGTGTGTGTGTGTGTGTGTGTGTGTGTGTGTGTGTGTGTGTGTGTGTGTGTGTGAGAGAAAGAGAGAGAGAGAGAGAGAGAGAGAGAGAGAGAGAGAGAGAGAGAGAGAGAGAGAGAGAGAGAGAGAGAGAGAGACCTCTATGACTCTCTCTCACTGACTAGAGTCAGAGAGAGAGAGAGAGAGAGAGAGAGAGAAATGCAGTGGCCCTCTTGCACTGGATCAAAGCACAAGGGCAGGGACACACTCACTCCAACAATGTGCTTACATTTGATGTATTATAGCAGCCTGTATGTACAAATAAAAACAATACAGTTCAAATGAATGCAGAGTTTGAGCAATCTGAGCTTCCTACAATTCGATTTATCCATGGCAAATTGACAGAGCGTGCACCCCCCCACACACACACACACACACACACACACACACACACACACACACACACACACACACACACACACACACACACACACACACACACACACACACACACACACACACACACACACACACACACACACACACACACACACACTTGTACTTTTGGGAGACCGGGCAGGATAGAGATAAGGGCAAGGAGAAAAAGCACAGGATACAAACAGGTCAAATAATTATAATTAATATTATTGTTATTATTATTATCTACATAGCAAATTATGTAATAGCAGGTACACAAGGTTAGAAAAATAGCCTCATATGCAGGTGTGTAGCCTACATAACAGGGGTCATCTCCATGCTGGCTTGCTGACTAAAAAAATGAGTGGTCAATAATATTCCCGGAAACACAGAACGAGGACATTGGAACTATTTCTGTTAGGGACTGTCGTAGATCAACTGTACGGTAAAACTGATAGACTATAAATATACAGATCATATACAAACGGTACCTGTTGTCAGAGTAGTGCAGCATGGTAACACCCTTTATCAGAGGAAATTACAAGATTCTAGATATTGTTACATACAAGTACATAAGGGTATAAAAAGTACTTGGGCGGCCAGTCTATGATGCACTAACTAATAAGAGAATATGGGGATCTTCATGGGTGCCTCAAGACAGATGAAACCCCTGGGGATTAATCAATTTCTGATAAATTGGCGCTCACCATTGGACTATACAGTATTATTTATCTGGAGAGGGCACAGAAAAACCCAGCCCACTCATTCCAATTAAACTTGCTCACCCATATACTCCCTCCGAGTATCTCTCTCCTTCCGGGGTTTGATGACATCATGGGCCCATAATTAGTGTCCTTTATGTGGAGAGTGGAGCCAATTGGTCAAGCCTTTTTTGCTCGTTCATGTTGTGGGCCCAAACTAGAAGTACCAGAGAGCAAGAGCAAGCAACTTTTGCTTCAACCAGCCCTCCCGGACCAGTCCTGGCGGCTTGATTCGGCCGTTCACTCTGTTTAAACCCATTTAGCTTAGCTTAGCATAGACCAGTGTGGTTGTGTGTGCTGGCATCACAGATCTCTCGCAGCATCACTTGTAGCCAAGCTTCGACATTCCCCCTCTTTCGTCTGTGTCTGTGCTCCCACTCGGCCAACACAGTCTCGTCACAACACTCAGTGCTCAATCATCAATACTTTGTTTCCTTTATTTGTGGTAACACTGAAGACTAAGACAAAACAAACACAAACATTGCATCCAACTGGGGGAAGAGAAATCCAGTACATTCTGCGTCTGATCCAGTGTTCATGAATCAATACAACTCGCTCGCTTTAGCTCGCTCAATATATGAAAACATGTTTGGACTTTTAGTTGCATCGTCTGTTCTTGTTCCTTGTTTGGTTTGCCTTTAGTATTGTTTCCCTGGTTGTTTATGTGTTATTTATTGTATTTTATATATTCAGCCTATAGTGTCTGTAGTTCTATGAGTTTGTGTTTTGGTCTTGTTGTTTTGTACTAGTTTCCCCACGCATTGTGTGTCTTATTGTGTAGTATTGTTCCTGTGCTTCCTGTTTGTTCTAGCTAACTGTTACCTGTCTTGTCTAACCAGCCCTGTGATTTGCCAGTGTTTCCACCTGTGTCCTCTTAGTCCCCTAGCCTATCCTAGTGCTGAATGTCAGTTGAGTTCATCTGTGTCTAGTTAGTCCTCGTCTATTTATTTGCCCCTGTGTCTTCAGTTCTTTGGCAGTTTGTCGTCGTAAGTGACATGGTCAGTTACATGTGTATGTCAAGTTTTGATCTTCTAGCGTATCTGAAGTTCCTTGATTCCTTGTGTTCCTTGTAATTTCCCAGTGTGGGTCTTTGAGAATAAAACCTCTTGCATATTTGCTGCTCTGCCTGTGCCTGTTCGTTTTGCATAAGTCCTACACCTCCCGAACCACATTGTGACACTAACGTTTTTATTTATTTTTACACAATGTGAACAACATGACCAATCCAAATCCTGACACTAAATTATAAAACTGCGTCTGACCTGTGCACGGCCCGTCCTGATATGTTTCCGTCGGGTATCCCACCTTTACTGGGGTTGCTATGGCAATCAATTTGCACATTATTGGCCAACCGGAGACCCTTCGGCTTTCCGGATTGGCCACGCTTTGTGTGACGTTAAGTTGTAGTGTATACATTAACACTCCATTCTTTTTTTTACAGAGGATTTGAGGATTAAACTTTGATACACTGTTCTGCTGTGTGAAATGTTTCGCTGGGCGCCACGCCTGAAGGGACCAAAGGGAGACAATAACGTTCCAGTGGCGGTGGGGAACAATGTGTATTTATTTGGAGGGTACTGTTACGGGGTGTCTTACATGGACGACAACCATCAGATTGAGGTGCATGTATTCGACACAGTGTCTTTGCACTGGATGAAGTTGCCCCCGGTGACAACTGGAAGACGAGAACGTCCCAGTGAGGTCCCATACATGCGCGACGGTCACACTGCTGTGCTTATAGAACATGTCATCTACATTTGGGGTGGGGTTTCTACATCTATTTACACAAGGGAGGACAGTAACGTGCATGCATTTGATGTGGACACCCACAGATGGTTCAAGCCCAAGGTTTCTGGTACTGTTCCAAAGGAGAGGTTCGAACACTCAGCCTGTGTCTTGGGGAAGGTCATGTATGTCTTTGGAGGATTCAGCCTGCTGACTGTGTACAATGACATTCACAAGTTGGACACCACCAGAATGGTCTGGGATTTAATTAACACCGGAGCCGCTCCGCCACCTGCTTCAGAGAAACACTCTGCCACCATCATCGGGACAAGGATGTTTGTATTTGGGGGCCAAGGGCGGAAGTACAACTACTACAACAGCATTAGAGTGTTTGACACAGTGAGCAACTGCTGGCTGAGCACCCCTTATGCAGAGCTTCTTCCAGAAGGACGCGTGCGACATTCAGCCTTTGCCTACAATGGAGAGCTGTACATATTTGGTGGCCATAGTTTGACCCAGACCTTCAATAATCTGTGGAGATTCAACCCAGAGACCTTCTCCTGGAGGAAGGTTGAGCCCAAGGGTAGAGGCCCGGGTTCAAAGATGACTAGGATGTGCTGTTCTATGGTGGGAGATCGTATCATACACTTCGGAGGATTCAGAGTGGATGACATGTACATCTTAGACTTAAGTCCTAGCCTTAAGACTATATGCAAGCTAGTAGTTAAGAAGTACGTTCTGGAACAGTCAGGACTCCCACACAACATCAGGTGGGAACT
Source organism: Gymnoscopelus braueri (assembly GCF_963280865.1). NCBI lineage: Eukaryota > Metazoa > Chordata > Actinopteri > Myctophiformes > Myctophidae > Gymnoscopelus > Gymnoscopelus braueri. Next base: position 36,418,853 of record NC_137620.1, on the reverse strand, counting down.
GGCAGCCATGACTATAAATAATGATAATAATACAAATAATAATACAAATAATAACAATAATAATAATACTAATAATAAACTAATTATTATAAATTAAAAATGAAGTAAATACATTCAAAAAACAGCAAGCCCACTACATGAATTCATGAATAATAAATACATTGATGACCACAGCAGAGAGAAAGTTTCCTGCAAAAAAGGGAAAGGCCTCCTGCCTTAAAAATGCTCCCTTCATTCACATGGGAAAGTAAGTAAGTAAGTAAGTACATTTTATTTATAAAGCACCTTTCGAAACAGTGTTACAAAGTGCTGTACAATGGAACACAAAATACACACAAAGTCACTGCAACCAGCTCCAAACCATGTGACCCATGGCCATGTCCAGCATACAGGTGAAGGTAGATTTATATATGTTTGCATAGTGCATAGAACAAAAGGCACATTTTGTATAAATCAGAAACCAGCAGCAAAAACTCATATTGTGCTCACAATTGTAGCTACTTATTAAATACGCTGTGTTGCACACACAGGTCCAGTGGCGTGTTGAGGTCCCTGCCACACAGAGGGAAAGCCCATGAACCACCCGTGCCCTGATGAGGATCAATTATCGGTGCAAAACCAATAAGTGAAAGGCCCACTCCATGTGTTTAGATCCAACATAAGCTCGCCTCTGACTGCTGTCTTTATCGTTCCATTCGCTCTCTTAGTTTAGTTGGGTTGAGGGTGATGGAGGACAGTCTCCATAAAATTTTCCATGAATGATTCAAACATGATGCAGACAAACTGGACACCCCCTGTCGGATGCCATGTGTTTTGGTGCTCTATGTCTTGCAAGGCAGTAGTTCTCAATGTTTTTTGCCGCAGACCCCCATCTGAAAATGTTTTGTGCCAGGGACGTAGTCTGCAAAGAATAGAACGGCTTGTAGGACTCCTCCAGGCTTATGGTTAGGGTTACTGAACTGTTGTACAAGACAGCACGCAGGTTGAGATCCTTCCATAAGGATCTAGGCGGCATGAGGATCTTCTATCTCTGAAGTAGACAAGGCCATCGTGAAGACAGAATTCAGAAGAATTAACTCAGTCAGGACTCGGGAGCCATTCTCCAGTATGGCATGTAGTGAACAGATGGTTGTCTCAGGGGCTGGTTCCTGAGATTCAGTGATCTCACTGTAGCATAGCTAGGGAGTCAATTGTGTCACAGAGTGAAACTCCTGAATCACTCACTGCCATCCACTCCCTCCTGTCGCATCAGGATCTTGAGCTCTGCAATGCTGTTAGCTCTGCTGTCATGCCACAATGTGTCGACATAGGTGGCACACCTCTTTCCCCTCCTAGCTGCGCCTTGTGTTGGCTCCCACAGTGCCAGTTTGCTCGCTACCAGTTCCAGTTGCCTGGCGCAGTGCCCTGCCAGCCTCATCCTTCTCTCTCTCTTTGACCTTGAGGCCTCCGTAGAGTACCATGTTTCTGATGTGGTCCTACCATGTGAAATCAAGTGCCATTCATAGCATTCGTGCGTAGATGCCATCCAGGGCCTTTTCCTGCTGTACTGTGAGTGTCCATGACTCGGCCCTGTACAGCACTACTGACTCCACTGTAGCCACGAACAGCCGCCCCCCTTGAGGTCATCTCCCATGTCAGATTACCACACTCAGGAGAGCCCAGTTATGTTATTGTCACTGTTTGTTCTTTTATTTTTATTTTCCTTTTTTGGAATGCTCTAGCTCCACCATACGTTCACCCTGAAGCATCGTTTAGACTTCAAAATGTTTGTGTCCTTCGGGGCACGATATCTTTGCTACACTATGTCCTTTTCTCCTTTTTATGTACCATTTTACCTAACTTGTTGTTTTTATTAGTTGTTGTGTTTTCTTCCCATGATGACTGTTGTAACTCCAAGGCAGCTACATTTCCCTCGAGGGATCAATAAAGGTCTGTCCTATCCTATCCTATCCTATCCTATAGATAATAATAGCTGGGACTTTTAGATTTTTTGCTAAACTTTTGATTTATTTTTTATTTTTGGTTATAATATCCATGTCATGTTTGATGTGACATCGCTCACTGCAACAAAATACCAACTTTGGAGTGTTCAGGAATAGATGATGAAAATCCTGTGTCAGATGATTAATAATTAGTTGATCAAGCCCACTGTTTCTCCCGGAATGTTACCCATCAAATGTTTTATCTTTGTGATGGCTGACTCATCAGCCACACATTGAGACAGCCTAGCCGTAGAATACAACTCTCGTAGACGCATTTATGATTTGATTTGACGTTTTCAATCTACGAGAGTTGTAGGGTTGATCCCCCATGGACAACTGGACTTTCAGCTCCTAGCCCGTAGACTCTCCAAACCAGGCGCGTATCGTCATTGGGGCCAACGAGGCCATGGCCCGGTCTGTAAACCCAGCTTGTCCCTAGATCCAGGGAAAAAAGCTAAAAATCAACATTAGCAGCCCCTCACCCTATTCTGTTGTAGCCGACCACAGAAAGTCGCCTTTGTTTTCAAATGGGGCTCATTTGCATTGGGCCGAATTGTACAAATGCAAAAAAAAAGGTGCTTACCCCCACGCCCCAAATGTTAACTCTTTCTACGGCATAGTAGTGCAATGTAATAATCCATATCTTTCAATAAAGAAGTGTTTTAATGCCGTCTGTGGCCGATTCTGTCGGAAATTCACAATGGGACGGTAGTAGTCTCGCGTGGCCAGACAGGAAGTCAACGAGGGGGGGAGGACAGACGGGATTAAAACACATCTTTATTGAAAGATATGGATTATTACATTGCACTACTACGCCGTAGAAAGAGTTAACATTTTTTTTTGCATTTGTCTACGGGCTAGGAGCTGAAAGTCCAGTGGGGGATCAACCCTACAACTCTCGTAGATTGAAAACGTCAGAATCATAAATACGTCTGCGAGAGCTGTATTCTACGGCTAGAGACAGCCTATATTGTATGTTCTGTGGGAAGCTGCTGACAGAAATGGACGTGATGAGCTGGGCAAAGGAATGGGGATCAACTGCTCCAGATCTGCAGCTAATGTGGACAATTGGACTGCACCACAGTCTCTCTGCACCATGGGGAGGGGCAGGGGTTATTAGAGTGTGTTTAAGTGGTAGTCTGTGTCTTTTCCCCCTTTGTGTTAACAGTGGTCTGACCCGTCCCTATATATGTCCACCTCATGAGTCATGTAGGTTAGTTGAGTTCAGTTGTGTTGTTCAGTTCAGTGATTGTTCAGTAATTTAAATTGATTTTATTTATTTTTGGCACACTTATTTTTGTTAATCCTTAAATCATTTATTTGAACCAAAGAAATTAAAAGAAATGAAAAAAAGAACAATATTTTAAAACCAACAACCACGTTTCCCTGTGTCTCTCCTTCCTTCTCTCAACTCGGTCCCTGACAATCTTGCTACTTTCTTTTGTAATTATTTTTTTATTTCTATCTTTTTTCAACAGCAGCCAATCTACAGTACATGTGTAAATCTATGGTGATGACGAAATACCACACACTACTTTTCAATGTGTTCACTCACTGTCCAAAATGTATCTCCATACAGCCTGTAATCCTGGTTGCAATATAATGTTGACAAACCTTTTCTCTCGAGACCCAATAGATACATTTGGTGTCTCCCCGGGACCCAGACCTACAAACATACATTACGAATGAATCACTTAAGCCCTAAATAGTGAAAATACCCGATCCACAAGCTCACAACGTGTCGTGATGCGGCATGTTGCGAGTTTAGATCTGCAATAAATTACTTTTGGAAATGTATGGAAATGTATGGACTTTATTTTTTATTTTTTTTAAATGCCTGTTTTACTTTTGAAAATCTTTTGATATATTAATAAAAAATATATAATAACAAAGGGACTATTTACTCGTGTCCCATAAAATGGTTGTTTAACCCCCATTTTTTTGGGGGAAACGCTGCTTAATTGCATCTTCATACGCACACAACCCCAAACCATTGTCATCACCCAGACAGACAGAAGGATGGACGGAAGGATAGGTTGTCCGTGTGTGTGTGTGTGTGTGTGTGTGTTTGTGTGTTTTTTTTTTAACATTTGTAATCTTACCTGGGTCTCTCCTGATTCAACTTAGCTGCTGTTGCTGATGACTGCTTCTTTTTGTGATAATTTACCTGGTGACCAATTGTTACCCCAGCTGATTATCATTGATATTGGGACATCCTGTTCATATAAGAATATATTACTGGTTAAATCAAGAATCAAGACGGTTTATTTGTCACTACTTATAGATACAAGCAGTAAAATACAAGTGTGTGAGGTCTGCTGCAAAAATACTGTGCAACATAACAATAACGACAATAAAACTAAGGTTTTGAAGAGTTTCTATAGCAGCAGTAGCAACATTACTGTAACACAATAAAGGGAGAAAAGATTATATATGTTTTTGCAAATAATGCATAACCATGTGCATATACCTTGTATTGTACTATAGCAGTAGTAGCAACATCAACATGGGTGACTATTCTAGTCTAGTACCATGCATTCTTTTTTTTTCTTACTTTTTTTAACCCAATTTGGTTGTTATGCCAAGCCTCTGTCCTACTCCTGCCCAACACCCCCGCTGACAGCCCGACAAACTTGAAGCTATCCTCTCTCTCCACTGGTTCTCCGTTGATCAGGAGGGGTATGTAAGTCCACGATCATCTGTTTGGTCTTTCTGACATTCAGGAAGAGGCTATTTTCCTGTATCAGGCTTGCCACCTAGGTCGATGATCCTCGTCGAAATTTGTTTTATGTCGTCAGCAAACAATGGTGTTTAGGCTGTTCATGGCCTCATCGCCATGGTTGTAAACAGGGAGTACAGCAGAGGACTCTGCTGTACTCCCTGGATAGGAGGAGTTTTTAGGATGAGGGTGGTAGAGGTGCGATTGCCCACCCTGACCACTTTGTCTGGCAGTTAGGAGGTCCGGTACCCAGTCGCACACTGTAGGGTTCTAATCCCACCTGGCAGCTTGCTAGGTGGGGACTACAGTGTTAAAGGGCAGAACTGTAATCAATAAATAGAAGCCGAACATATTTCCCCTCTTTGTTGTGGGAGAGGACGCATGTCGAACCTGGGAGATGGCGTCGTTGGTGGATCTATTTGGGCAGTAGGCAAACTGTAGCGGCTCAAAGGTGCTGGGGAGAGATGTGATCCTTTACTAGCCTACCAAAGCACTTCATGACCACCGAAGTCAGCGCTACTGGGGAGGCGTTCAGACCACCTAGGGATGTGTTCTTGGGTACATGCAGGGACAATGGTGCACCTTGTTTATGGCTTTAACAGTTGAAGCTCCTCCCGTGCCTGCCCCGGGCTTTGAGACACCTCACGTACTTGCCAGTCGACATCATCTCAAACAGTCTGCAGTATAGTTTCAAATAGTTCTACAAAGAATTAGCCCTTCATTTAAGGCTTTAATTGCATGAAAGGTGCCATGGACATCTTTACTTTTGTTAAATGTATGATTTAAAAAAAAGATATATTGCATAAGTCCATCACATTTAAGATTTTTTACTGATAGGCGGGGAAGAACTTGAAATGAAATATCGATTGTAAAAGGTGCTGTCATTTTGTGTGTGTTTAATAGCTCTACAGTATATTCCCATATCAATCATTGGTATAGTGTTTGTTTAGCAACAGGGGTCTTCCTGTCTCTTCAGCTCTTAAAGCTGCACTATGTAACTTTCCTCTTCTACCTCGGATTTCAACCCGGTTTCCTGCGCAAGTGCTGACATTTTTACCATTGAGCTAATAGAGCCTGCCTGCTTGCCCATGGGGATAAATGTAATCTTGACCCATCAGGTCAAACTTTGTGTCAGATCCTGTGTGAGACATGACCTTTGACACAATCTAAATGTCTCAATAGAAGAATAGAAGCATTGCATTGGGGGTTTGTCTGTAGAAGCCGTGAAGGGAGCTGACACACCCTTCTTGATTTCAATCTATCAAATCACCTTAATCCCAGTGGCAGATGCCAAAAAAAGGAGGAGGAGTTTTGTGATTTTTTATATATATATATATATATATATATATATATATATATATATATATATATATATATATATATATTTTAGGGGCATGTCATGTACAGTAGTCTACCTGCACAGCTTTTGTGATCTACTGTTTTCTACTTTTGGGCCCCTGCACTAGGGGATTGTAATAATAGTGTATTAACATATTCTACCATACAGTTTGGACAAAATTACATTTTATTCATAAAATAAAGTTACATGTCGCTTTAAGTAAACACAAGATACATTTCCAGGTTGAGGTACCAATTTCAACTAGTCAGTAGAGATTGGATGGAATCGTTAAATCTCCATCAATGACTCTGGCCCTGGCAAGCCAGTTTAACAAGAATGAATTGCTGAATAATCTTGGTCTAATTTTGGATTAGTCCCAATCTGCAAACTAAAAAAAGAAAAACACCAATAAAAGCAGCATTTCAATAAATGATTTTATTTAGCTTGTCAAGCTCAACTTAACCACATGAATCCTAGTGTTCTGAGCATGTGAACATTTGGCAAAAAATAGGTCCACAAGCTTGCAAAGTAGAAATGACATGTAGTGAGCTTGTAGATCTGCTATAAGAGATTTGGTGTAGAGGTAAAAGAAATGGAGGGGGCCAAGTACAGACCCATGAGGGACCCCAGTCAACAAAGTATATAGGGTTTAAGTGGCTAAGGTGATTTGATCCACTGCACCACATCGATGTCGTCTCTAAACTCATGTTTATTTGGTTGCCTAGCAACATCTTCACGACTCCTGTCTGTAGGCCTGAAGGCATAACTGAGGACAGTGACAGTCACGTAGATCAGTGGTTCTCAAACATGTTGATGTCAATTACTCCCAAATTAATATGCATTTGGCCGCGGACCCCCGTCTGAAAATACTTTGTGCGAGGGACCCGTAAGAGGAGGTTAGTGTTATTAATGTGATTAGTGTTATGAATTATTCCAATTATTTCACATTTCACATACAAGATATTTCAGTTTTTTTCAAAGATAGCCGATATACAAGCTTGTAAATCGCTTAAGTATAAATTACGGTTAAAATGGTTAAACTGACCGTGATGCTGTATTAACAAATTTAGCTGGGGAACCCTTTCAAGGACCCCTGAGAACCACTGTCAACCACTGACAAACATACCTCAACATCACTCCACTATGTTATTATTTACAAAATGGCACAAAAAAAGTTATAAAAATGTTCAATAAACAATGATTATTCCACAGTTATTCTAAATTATTATTTGAGCCTGGCAGCGAAACGGAATCTTCTGAAAACATGTACCATAAAAAAGCAATCTGGAATACATTATTATAATTTGATAAACCAATATACTGAATCATTTATCCTAAAACTGTCTCAAAATGCAAAACAAGGAAAGTTAATGCAACAATACTGGTTAAAATGTGCCCCAAAGGAGGCCCTGGTAAAAGGAAAAAAGGAAAAAGAAAGAGAAAACAAATAGAAGAGAACATTTTTCATTTTAGACTATAATGTCCTGATGGAGATCCTGGTAGGATATAAAACAAACCAGCAGTACTAGAGGTCCTGGTAGGATATAGAACAAACCAGCAGTACTAGAGGTCCTGATAGGATATAAAACAAACCAGCAGTACTAGAGGTCCTGGTAGGATATAAAACCATCAGTACTAGAGGTCCTGGTAGGATATAAAACCAGCAGTACTAGAGGTCCTGGTAGGATATAAAACAAACCAGCAGTAGTAGAGGTCCTGGTAGGATAAAAAAAACAATAAAAAAACAAACAGTAATAGAGGTCCTATTAGGATATAAAACCATCAGTACAAGAGGTCCTGGTAGGATATAAAACCAGCAGTACTAGAGGTCCTGGTAGGATATAAAACCATCAGTACAAGAGGTCCTGGTAGGATATAAAACCAGCAGTACTAGAGGTCCTGGTAGGATATAAAACCAGCAGTACTAGAGGTCCTGATAGGATATAGAACCAGCAGTACTAGAGGTCCTGGTAGGATATAAAACCAGCAGTACTAGAGGTCCTGGTAGGATATAAAACAAACCAGCAGTACTAGAGGTCCTGGTAGGATATAAAACCAGCAGTACTAGAGGTCCTGGTAGGATATAAAACCAGCAGTACTAGAGGTCCTGGTAGGATATAAAACCATCAGTACTAGAGGTCCTGATAGGATATAGAACCAGCAGTACTAGAGGTCCTGGTAGGACATAAAACCAGCAGTACAAGAGATCCTGGTAGGATATAAAACCAGCAGTACTAGAGGTCCTGGTAGGACATAAAACCAGCAGTACTAGAGGTGAGGACCAGGACTGTGTAAACCTAACATAAGTACAATGTTACAGCGTCAGAACTAATGTCCAGAGCAGTTCCTGTACAGATTGTTCATGTTGTCTCAGATGTGTGTATGTGTGTGTGTTATGAGACAGAGGATATAGCATTGTGAGGAGATCCCATCTGTGTCAGTACTTTGTCCAGCCACTGCAGAGGACCATGCAGATGCACCTCGATCCAGCAGGGGGTGCTGGTCACATCCTGACGATGGTACTCCGCCCCCCATCCCTGAGAGAGAGAGAGAGAGAGAGAGAGAGTGTGAGAGAGAAAGAGAGTGAGTGAGTGAGTGAGTGAGTGAGTGAGTGAGTGAGTGAGTGAGAGAAATGGAGAAGGTATTTCATGACATGGGTCCAAGATTAACAACAGCAAAACTATATTAAAAATAACATTGGGAATTTTTTTCCATTTCCTGAAAAGTAACGGTTTTGGGCATACAAGGTTTCCACCCGGCAGCGACATTATATACCTTGTAGGGCTGACACGATCATTACATTTTATTTGACGATGAATTGTCATTTCATTGTGTTTTAGGCATTGGATAATGGAACATTATTTACAAATTCTCTTTGCCTTTTAAGCTTTGTGAACAAAAATTGCACAGGGAGCAAATGACAAATAACTTAAATATACAAAGAAATGACTGACAATGATCAGTACCAATTATCAAAATGAATAATGTGCTACAGCCAAAATAGGCCATATTTAGTCATTTTATACTTTCTAAATGTTCAAAACGATTGTAGAAATAGCCGATCTGAGCACGCAGAAAATGTATGAAAATATTCCAACGTGGAAACGATTATGACAATTATGCAAAAATAATTGCTATTATCTCAAATAATTGCCATTATCTCAAATAATTGCGATCAGGCGATTGTGTAATCATTTTGACAGGCCTATTACTTTACCAACTCGGTGGCCTTGTGGTTAGAGTGTCCGCCCTGAGACTGGGAGGTTGTGGTCTGATTCCCCTGCCGGGTCACACCAAAGACTTTAAAAATGGGACCCAATGCCTCCCTACTTGGCATCAAGGGTTGGACTGGGGTACAGTAAGACCCTGCAACATGCTAACGTCATGTCCAGCGGGTGTACTTGTACTGTCCGCAAACCTTTTTGACATGAAGTGCCATGTTTTTATTTTCTTGATAGTCAGTGTGCCATATCAACATTACATTTAACTATGACACCACATGAAAAATGAAATATTTCCAGTCGATTTTGATTATTCAAATACATAACAATGACTTGTTTTAAACATTATCTTTCACATCAGCACATAGTAATGATCATTAGAGCAATAACCCACCCATCTCCCAGACTCCCTTCCCCAGTCAGAGTTTGAATGAATGTAGAATTATGTGCAGGATGTAATTTTCATACAGATGTGAGGGGACTTAATTTAATTGACTACATTTAAAAAATATATATATATTTTAAAAGAAAAATCCTCTCTCTCACACTTATGCCTGTGTGCCAGTGATCACCCTCCCCTGTGCCAATGGTGGCACCCGTGCCTAAGGTTGCTTAGCCCTGCACTACAGTAACAGGAGATAGGCTCCTCCTCTCCTTTGTCGCATTCCTAAGCCAATCATTTGATGACCGCGGCAGCGGTTCCGGTAGGACACACAAAGAGTCTCCTTTGTGTCTCCTACTGGAACCGCTGCCTACCTGGTCCGCTGGTCATCAAATTATTGGCTTAGGAATGCGACAAAAACAAAACAATATCCATGAATTCAAGTCTCCATGGGGTGACTAATCAATAGGAAAAAAATCATGTTGGGGGTGAACCAGTGTTAATTTTGTCGACTAAGACTAAAAGACTAAGGTTTTTATATTTAGTCGACTAAGACTAAGGCTAAACAATTTCAGAAGACTAAAATGGGACTAAGACTAAATGGTGTGTTATTCAAAGGACTAAGACTAAATCAAAATTTGCTGTCAAAATTAACACTGGGGTGAACTATCCCTTTAACATCATTACCTTGACGAAGCTCATGCGGATGGTGCACATTTTGGTGAGCTCGTAGACGGCCTCGAAGCCGTGGTTGACGGACTGGGCCAGCAGCTGGGCGAACTCCTGGTTGTTGAAGATCTTCAGGCTGCAGCCGGACGGGATCTTGCACACCGTGGTGGGATGGAAGCCGTGGTGGTGGTTACAGTTACGACTCTGGACAAATATGCTGCTGCCCGACAGACACTCTGCGTACACCTCACCACCTACGTAGTACAGGTGGACACCTGTGGAGAGAACGAGAGAGACAAGACTTTTATGCCAAGTGAATGCAAGACATTGAAATACTGGCCGTCATTCGTTTCAAAAAAGGTTTACCCCCAAGCTAATCTCTCAAGACAGATTCTGCTAAC
>NC_137620.1:36308140-36403140 GCF_963280865.1 Gymnoscopelus braueri | reverse complement strand
GGGACAGAGGGGTGAGACAGAGGAGGTGAGACAGACAGACTGAAAGACAGGAGATGAGACAGACAGACAGACAGAGGGGTGAGACAGACAGACAGACAGACAGACAGACAGACAGACAGACAGACAGACAGACAGACAGACAGACGGTGAGACAGGGGTGAGAAAGACAGACAGACAGAGGGTGAGACAGACAGATAGAGGGGTGAGACAGACAGACAGGTGAGACAGACAGACAGACAGGTGAGACAGACGGGGTGGGGGTGAGACAGACAGACAGACAGACAGACAGAGGAGTGAGACAGACAGAGGGGTGAGACAGACAGACAGAGGAGTGAGACAGACAGATAGAGGGGTGAGACAGACAGACAGACAGGTGAGACAGACGGGGTGGGGGTGAGACAGACAGACAGACAGACAGACAGACAGACAGAGGAGTGAGACAGACAGATAGAGGAGTGAGACAGACAGATAGAGGGGTGAGACAGACAGATAGAGGGGTGAGACAGACAGATAGAGGGGTGAGACAGACAGACAGGGAGGTGAGACAGACAGAGGGGTGAGACAGACAGAGGGGTGAGACAGTACCTGGTACATTAAAGGGACTGTCGGGGTCAGAGCTCAGAGGGGATGCTGGGTAGGCGTTGTCCGGGGAACAGGGGTGAGGGAACGCCCCCAGGTTGGTGCCGTGGCCGACCGGTGCAAAGGATTCTGGGTAGGTGGCGTTGTGGGGCATGAGGGGCTCGTTGCCATCACCATGGAAACGGGAGAGGACACAAGGTCGCGAGATCATCTCGTTGTTCCTGGGGACGAGGACAGGGGGCAGCACTAACACACACACACACACACACACAAACACAGTTATCAAATATGGTTTAATGGACAACCAATCTGGGAACCAAGAACCAAATGAGAAGGAAAAACAGCGCCCTCTGCTGTTTGTACTATCTCACTTGGCTCTGGGACAATGACGACATAGCACCCGTGCGCAAGGAAACCGGGGTTTTGGTCTGCCTTCAGCGTTTCACTTCCGGTGGTGCGACTATGTTTTCATTCCCACTAACAATATGTCTACACGGAACACTAACACCACTTCTCCCAGAGAACATGGATCGTTTTGGTTATAAGCCCACATGTTTCTATGATAAAAGAGCAAGTTAAAATGTGAATATCTTTTCGTGGTTTTGTCTGCTCCGCGGACGCTATTGTTAAATTAGTTTCGGTTGGTTTCGAGTGGGGAATGATCGGCGGACACGTAAATCCCGCCCACTACATTTGATTGGGTAAAGCGCAGCCTGCTTCCTGATCTGAAGGCACGCCCACTTGTAGCCCAGTGTGTACACGTTATGACGAACCTTCACGACAGATTCCAACGCAGAGCAGAATCTGTTCTTGAGAGATTAATGGACAACAAACTCTATGAAGAGTATACTGTAGCTGTATTTAATTTGAGACTAAACTAGGGCTGGGCAATTAACCAAAAATATATCGAAACCGATATTTAGCACCAATAACAGACTTAAATCGCACAGAATGAAACATGGTTGCGGTACTTCGGAAAACATCTGTGGTATCAACTTGACAATGCCTAACTTGTGCAGTATTAAAATCGATGGTATGGGGCGGGTTGTTGTGTAAGCACACGCATCAAGAGAGAGACTTAACACAGGCTGGATGATTTGTCAGAGAGAGAGGCTGTTGTGTAGCCTATAATATATATCTGCATTACTCCTCATCATTCAACACAGGACACACTTTTACTGCTACTTAGTCTTTATTTTATCATTTATATTGGTGTTATTTAGCCTACATACAATTTAGGCATTTAGCAGACGCTCCTATCCAGAGCGACATACAATACGCAAGGTAATCACATACATCAAATGCAGAGAGACAGGTGGCCTGCAGGCCAAAATTGGCCCGCCAGGGATGATATCTGGCCTGGCAAATGATTCTGTAAATGATTTCTGACAGTCCCACATAAAGGCTAGTGATTCTCAAGGTGGGGTCCAGGGACTCCCAGGGGTCCTTGAGGGGCTTCCAGCGGGTCCCCCGCTAAATTACTGATAGTCTGGAACCAAATGGACCCTTAGAAAGATCTGTATACTCTGTAACTCCTCTGACTACAATGTCCACTCCAAATAGAGAATCTACCCCCACCCTAGGAATGTTTTATCCATGTTGGGAGTGCTTCACAGTTTCATAAAGTTTCTCTCCATATCTAGAGGACCTTGAGCTCCTATTCAATGAAAGAGGTTGTTTATCTCTGTTCAAACGGGAGTATGTCTGGCTGTCTCCAGATGTTATTTTTCTTTTACTTTTTAATTAACTAAATGTCCTCATTCAAGGATGTGGCCTTCACAAAGTGATTACCCTATAAGTATTCCTATCTGCACCTGTGACATTTGATTACAGACACAGTTCTATCAGTATGCAGTTATAACACGCAAATCTTTCTTTAGTAACTTTCATAGCAATAACAAGTAATATATTTATAATTTTATAAGACGTTCTGTCAAAGTTTCAGATATTAAATTACCTTTTGATTGTGTTCTGGCCCATAATGAGAAACCAAGAACCTAGCATCAGTCTAAACTATGCAGGTATACTATCAAAATAATAATATGTACATTGAAAGGATAGGATATGAGGTAAACAATGAACCAACGCATCTGCCTAAATATGCAACCGTAAACAATGAAACACAATTTACTAGTATGTTACGTAATATAGTTTTCTTTTGCAAATCCATTTGTCAGATTCAGGATTTACTTAAAAACAATTCAGATAAATTATCAAAATACATGAATATGACCATAATTATAGCCATATAATATCAAACACGAGTTCAACACCGCAATTTCTAAAAAGAACAGACATTTTATTAGGACCCATAACATTTCCCTGGGACCCATTCAACTGACCACCTGTGGGTCCTGAAACCTACTACATTGAAAACCTAACAACATAACTGGGTATTCGTATTGCAGTACTATGATAGTAGTATCATTTGTGTCTATACTACTGCCATAATAGTAATATCTTAATTAGAATAGAAAATGTGTAATGCCATTAACAATGAAACACCAACGTGGATGTACACAAAAAAAGGCGGTTTCCATTGTGGTCCACTCCATAAAAACACTCAACACAGAAAGAACAAAGAAAGAACAACAGTGCTAACTAATAAATAAAACGGTTTTAACAAAACAAACAAAAAACAATACGACGGGGGCAGGGGTCCTAAGAACTAGTGTAGTAGTCTCGCGTGGCCAGACTGTTGCCTCCCACAATTTTCAAATGTTTCCGGTCATACAGTCTGGACTCGGAAGCTCTGATCATGATTAAAATATAAAGTGGATGTGAAGCCTCCTCCCCACTTTGGTTTTGTCTTTACAGTCGCGCAAATGTATCCTAATATAAATCAAAATCATCAAAGTATATTATATAGCTTGCTGCTGAGCAGAAATGGAAATTAAAAAATAAAATGTAAAGATATTTTTTAATATATTTTTGTGAACGGAAGTGCCAGCTTCCTTTCTCGGATTTCGGGAGGTGCAGTTCCAGACTCTATATAGCATTCGGAGTTTGTGGAATAGTTGTCTGGCTACACGAGACTACTAGTGTAGTTAAGTCCAAATAGAGTTTAGGTGGAGCCATGATTTAAGATCACCCTTGAACCTTGCAAGTGAAACCAGGGACTCCACATCCATGGGCAAGACATTCCACTGGGTGGTGGCTGTATAATAAAAGCTAAATTTGGGGGGGGTGCGAGGTCACGGGAACTCCCCCTGGTGGAGTACCTGTGAACATCTCTCACTTTAGAAAAACAGTTGATAAAGTATCTGGGCACAATACCATTAAGGATCTTGAAAACCAAGGCCATTGTAGTAGTATAGTCGTATTCGTAATAACAGCAGTATAGTGTAGTATTCTAGAGGTATTATAGTGTTATAGTATAATAATTGGTACAGTGGTATTAGTAGTACTTACTGGGACTATCCACTCGTTTATAATGGTAGGGGTTGATACACACATCTTTCTGTTTGGAGCCGAAGGGAAACTGACAACAGTCTAGAGCTTTCAACTCATGATGAGACTGTGTGAGAGAGAGAGATAACACACAGTTAATAACACACAAACACACACACACACAGAACAATTTTAGGTATGTGCAAATGTACTTGACAAATACCCCAACAACAGCAATACGTGCACGTACGCAGGCACACACACACACCTGTTGTTTGTTTGGATGGAAAACGTTTTAAATCAGGTCTTCTGCAGAGCTTATGTCAGAGGACAGGAGGTTAGAGGTCTTCTAAAACACTGTGAGTGTCATGTCCATGTCACTGATGTTTTACACAGAGTCTGGCTCATGTTCGTTCAGTTGTCGTCACCAACACATATTCTGGTGTGTGGAAATAATGACCTTTATATGCTCATAATGAAAATGTGATATTTAATCTAGTTAATGTTTAACTGAATGGTGTGTGTAGGTGTACGGCCCATAAATACCATAATAAAGCATCCTCAGTAGGCTAGAACACTGGTTCCCAAAACTTTCAGCTCGAGACCCAAAAGACAAATTTCCCCGGGACCCAGACGTATAAAAATAGCCATTTATGAAGTAACCACTTATGCCCTATTTAATAGTGAACATGGCTTATCTACAAGGTCACAACGCGCTACTAGTTTCCTTTCTTTTTTATGAAAGGAAACTTTCATAAAAAAACTATTTTTTATGAAATGTTTGGGAGACTTTTTTTTAAAAATATTTCTAAAATGATTTTCTTTTGTATCTTTTGAAATAACAATTAAAAAATATGATAGGAAAAGCTAAAAAGGGGATACTTACTCACAATCCATAAAAATAGGTCCCGACCTATTGTTTGGGACCCACTGGGTCTACAGAGCAAAATGCATTGTATTGGCATTTTAATGCAACATCACAGACATGAGTCCACTGGTTCATAGCTGCTTTTAAACCTACCAGGTTACCCTTAATAACTGGTGGTGACCGGTTAGAAAACAATGCCTCACAGTTGGGAGATGACATGAGTAGTAATAGTGCTACTAGCAGACAGTACCTGTAGATCAGGCCACCTCCAGACCTTACAGTAGATCACGTGAGGAAGTCCTTTACGATGAGACACTTGTAGGCGACCATCCAGAGACCTGGGGATGGTCACACACTGACCTACACACACACACACACACACACACACACACACACACACACACACACACACACACACACACACACACACACACACACACACACACACACACGTTATGAAACGTAAACGAAAAAGAAAGAACCAAGAATTTGAAGACCCACAATCACACACACATCACGTCCACAGAGAATACTCTGACTGGCCGTGGCCGGTGGGTGTTTTAACATAGCAGCCTCATCACTGTTTTTCAATATTAATGCACATGATAAACATTGTATTGTATTAACGGTTAACGAGGCTAACTTTTAGAGGACCACAATGGAAATAAGTCCTGGATTTTAGTGTGTTTTATCCTCCAATGTTTTTTAACCAACACGTATGACTTGTTGTGGGTTATTTACAATTCTAACTAACTAACTAGCTAGCTAACATTACCTAAAAGCTATCCATAACCACTCAACCCATTTAGACCGGGAACGCATCCCGGTCTAAATGGCCGTGCCATGAGCTTGTAGATCTGCTTTTTTCGTGAAAAAAAAAAATATATATATATTTCTTTTTTTTTTTTTCATTATTTCTTTCTTTATTATTTCTTTTTTTTTTGTAGAATCGTCCTCAGGTCTAAATGGGTTAAACCACATAGTTGAACGGAGTCCCACAGCGGTCTATACTAGGACACTTCCTTTTGTCTCTCTACACCCAATATCTTTGCCAAAAATAGAGTTGTTCCCCAGAATAGGGCACGCTGACAACAACAAGGGATTTCGACAGAACATCATTCATCCTTTTGAAGTAACATAAAACATGCTGAAGTGTCCATGTGTGTGCAGTAGTATATGGGGCAGCAGTGGCTCAGGAGGTAGAGCGGCCACTTGGGAAACGGTTTGATCCCCGGCTCCCCCGTGGGTTGGTGTCAAAGTGACCTTGAGCAATGTGTGTGGGAATGGGAGAATGCAATGTACATTGTAAAGCACGTTGGATTAACGGGGCAATAGAAATGCCCTTTTTTTGGCGGGGTATAAATAATTTGACTAGTGATAGCTGACTGACTCAGTTGCTACTTGTTTCCAGTTCTTTACTATGGATTTTCCCACACACACACACACACACACACACACAGTGTCTCTTGGTCCTCACTAATTTGTCCGGGCTGGCTCAGGGCTTTCTCCAACTCCTCCATGGCGCCTTTCTTCTTCTTCAGCTTTTTGACCAGCGCGTCCACCGCTTTCTCTGCCCACTTCTCCTCCTCGTCCCCCTGCTTCCACCCCAGCAGCCTCTTCACCGCCGGGCTGGTGAACGAGAAGAGAGACGTGACGTTCATCCTGGACACAGCGAAGGACGGGCGGACGGGTGGAGAGAGAGAGAGAGAGAGAATGAAAAACAGAAGGTGGAATGGTAGAGTAGTACTTAAGACGATCAGAGGTTCTCCCTCTTCTGGTTGTCTGGGTCAGAGAGGGTTCAAAGGGTCAAAATGGCTTTGATCTTGGCGCACACCTGAGAGAGGGGTGAGGGGAGGGGGGTGGGATGGAGAGAGAGAGAGAGAAAATGGGGAAGAGAGAGACAGGGAGGGAGCGAGAGAATACAATAAGATTAACCACTCTACCGCTTTTAATCTGGCATCCCTATTAAGGTCATTATAGGTGCAAATGTTCAAAAAGCTTCAGAAAGCTTACAACATGTTGCGATGTGACAAGTTTGTAAGCATGTAGACCTGCTAGTTTCGCTATATTTGAAATCTTTTGAAGAAGAACCTAGAATGACATGGCCAAAATAGGGATGCCTTATGTTCACCCAAAAAAGGTTTTTGATTTTTTTCCTAGGCCACAAACAAGGCTCACACACACACACACACACACACACACACACACACACACACACACACACACACACACACACACACACACACACACACACACACACACACACACACACACACACACACACACACACACACACACACACACACACACACACACACACGCGATACTAAGTGGTCTTGCACACATGTGCAAGACCACTTAGTATAGTATGCAGTTATGCACACATACAAATACACACACACACACCATTATCTGACACCCCCGTTGCCACTCTGCTGGAGAGAAAATCAATGAGTCTTTCTAAAAGGAAGAGAAGGATGAAAGGATGAGAGGAGAGCAAAGGAACAAGAGATGGAGGGAAGGAGCTAATGGGGAGAAAGACAGAGAGAGAGAGAGAGAGAGAGAGAGGAGGAGGAGAGAGAGAGAGAGAAAGTGAAGTGAGGTTTACAGCCAGATAGATGGAAGGATGGATTGAGATAAAGAAACTGAGGGAGAGATGGAAAGAATGAATGAATGAGAGAAGCATGGATAAACGTAAGGATGGGGAAGGAAAAGGAGGAGGGATTAAAGGAAAAGGAGGTGTAGAACACAGGATGGAGGGAAGGAGGGATGAACCTAAGGGAGGATGAGGGAGGAGGGATGGAGGTGTTGAGTTGCACACTCCACTACATCACTGCTCTCTCTATAGAAACAACTACATTATTTATCAGAGAGAGAGAGAGAGAGAGAGAGAGAGAGAGAGAGAGAGAGAGAGAGAGAGAGAAATTAACTACTTGAGGCCAGAATTCCTATTCTGGGGGGGGGAATATTCGCCAAAAATAGCAGTGCAGAGGGGAAAAAAAGATCACACCAAGTACAGTGCAACTCTGAGAGGTCCATTTTACTAAGATTACAGGGGTTGTGGTTAAAGGACAGAGGAAGAGAAAAACTGAGGCAGAGAGAATATGTTGCATTTATCTGTAAATAAATGTGTGTTTTACCTCACACAGCAACTTTGAAAATGTACATATATAAGTGTACTGATGTACATCAGTTTTGTCTTACTGTACACATATGTACCTGATCTACATATAGGCCTACTGCATGTGTGTATTTACTTTGACCTGCATTCTTATACTACCCTCCAATTCTGCATATTCAATTGCATATTCCCTGTTGCTTGTTTATTTATTTATTTTTTAAATAAAAAGTACAGTAGTATTCTTATTATCTTGTTGTTGTATTGTATTAATGTTGTTAGCAGGCTCAGTCTTGACAATGTCACATCAGCATTATGCTTGTATCTGTATGATGGAGAGAGGGAGGCCTCACACACACACACACACACACACACACACACACACACACACACACACACACACACACACACACACACACACACACACACACACACACACACACACACACACACACACACACACACACACACACACACACACACACACACACACACACACACACACACACACACACACACACACACACACACACACACCTTTTCCAGGGGATCACGTGGTTTCCATGGTGATAAAGCGTGTGTCTGTGGTTAACCACGGACACACAAGTTACTTTGTAAAAAAGACCCCGTCCCGTCTTGCTTCTTTTCACGACAATAGACCACCGTAAAAACTAAAAGACCACCGCAACTCCACGTTTAAGCGTTGTCGGCGACGCCATTCCATTGTACGACGTCTGATAGACGGCCGTGCACCGTTTAACGTCCATAAAAGAAGTGTTTAAAGTTAGTTAAACTTACCTTATTATGGTTGACGTGTTCTGCTGAAACAACGCGCCGCTCAGACTTCTTCTACTACTTGTCTAGTCTACTACTACTCACTCAGTGTTGCCAGGGTGTGTGAGAGAAACAAGCACCCGGGGCTAAGAAAACAAGCCCAAAAGAAGCAACTAGGCTACATGAGCCCTTTAAACCTTCGGCTATTTTTGAAAAAATTAACACATTTTGAATATTTATTTTTAAACATTTGAACACAAATCTGGTAAGCGGGTCCCAGCTATTTTCAAATCTTACTATCTTACTAAATAAAGTACATCAATCAAAAGAATCTTGATTAAAAAAAATACACAATTTTAATATATATATATTTTTTGAAACATTTGAACACAAATCTGAACGGGGGTCCCAGCTATTTTCGAAAGAATCTTGAGGAAAAAAAAGTGACAAACTTTGAATTTTTTTAACAACACAAATATTGTATGGCCTAGCCCTAGAATGTCTGTGATCTTACATACATTTCAAGTATTCCAAATACACAGTCATAGATCTCTCTCGGTCCCCCACTGTGTAGTGCCCATCTGCGCGGCCATAAAAGTGCTCTAAACTCCGTCTGTACTCACCCAATAATTAATTCCTAAGACGTGGAGTCATATTTTGTCCTCTAGTTTCATATCCATGTGAAAGTTCTGCCAGAATACGTGTGTTTAGTCAAATATCTCCACTTATTCACGAGCTGCACACGGACGAATTCTGTGCGACGCGAGGGGCCAGGAATGATTGCAGCACTGAATATACGTAACTTCCTTAAGGACGCACAAATGTTTGGGACACACAATTGACAGGTGCTTGTGATTGGTGCGGGGTAATGAATCATCACCTGCCAATTGTGTGTCCCAAACATTTGTGCGTCCTTAAGGAAGTTACGTATATTCAGTGCTGCAATCATTCCTGGCCCCTCGCGTCGCACAGAATTCGTCCGTGTGCAGCTCGTGAATAAGTGGAGATATTTGACTAAACACACGTTTTCTGGCAGAACTTTCACATGGATATGAAACTAGAGGACAAAATATGACTCCACGTCTTAGGAATTAATTATTGGGTGAGTACAGACGGAGTTTAGAGCACTTTTATGGCCGCGCAGATGGGCACTACACAGTGGGGGACCGAGAGAGATCTATGACTGTGTATTTGGAATACTTGAAATGTATGTAAGATCACAGACATTCTAGGGCTATGTATGGCCATGCCTTGCACAAAATATTTTCAGATGTGGCTGGATCTGTGGACAAATACAAATTAATTTGGGGGTCCTTGACTTGAAAATGTTTTGAGAACCACTAGCTTAAACAACCTTAGGGGAAAAGTCCAAATAAGCAACTACATTTTAGAAACAAGCCCAAAAAACTAGCAATATTAACAAGCAAATTTACAGAAAAACAAGCCCAAAGTCGCTTATAATAAGCGGACATGGCAACACTGTCAACTACTACTACTGCTGCTACTCGCCCCGCCCACTGTCTCTTCTGCTGACGTCACCCCGTACGAAGGGAGCGTTCGAAGCATTGCACAATCCCTCTCCGGTCACTTGATTTATTGATGATGATGATCATAATAACAGTGATGTAAAGTAACTAAGTACATGTACTCAAGTACTGTACTTCAGTACAATTTTGAGGTATTTTTACTTTACTGAAGTATTTCCAATGTTCTGTACTTCTACTCCACTACATCTAGGAGGCAAATATTTTATTTTTACTATTGAAAACTAGTTACTTTGTAAAACATGCATTCATCACTACAGACATATACTGAAAATAGCAGATCTACAAGCTCACAACGCATCGCTTTGCAAAACTGTAATTTGTAAGCACTTTGGATGTTTAAAAACTGTTTTGTTATTATTATTATTAATAATATGTATTCTGTATGTGTACATGTGTCATTCTGTCATGTGTTTGTGACACACACACGCACGCACGCACGCACACACACACACACACACACACACACACACACACACACACACACACACACACGCACACACACACACACACACACACACACACACACACACAGCATAGTTTCTGTTTTGCAGTTCTGATGATATTATTTTGTAAGCAAGACAAAATGTTCGGGGGGGACATCAAATAGAGGATATTGAGCGCTCCCCATTGAATGCTTGACGCTACTTCAAGGTAAGATCGGAGGAAAATATCAAACGCTCCCACGGTGAGGATAAGGTAAAGACTCGTTCCCATAGCTCGGAGGGATGGTCGCGTTATGATTGGCCAGTTGGTACTTACAATATTCCATTTCATAAGTTTTCATATGTATAAAATGCATAAAACATATTTTGAAAATAGCATATATATATATATATATATATATATATATATATATATATATATATATATATATATATATATAAAATAAACCTGTCCTTCCTCGAGTAGATCATAGGTCACAGTCGATAAACCAGTTATGGCAAGCCATTTATAACGTAAGGACAAAAATCCTCAATTTGATATCAAAAGCTTTATATCAAAATTTGAGAAGTTTCTTATATTTATTATTATTATTGTTTTAAAACATAAAAACGGCTGCTCATGATACAGCCTCCCGGGCTTTCCGCAGTACATGTGGAAAGCCTGTTTTTTATTTACAGTTCAGTACTCAGATCCGGTTTAGATCCCGCCTACTGTATCCGGTCATTTCCACTGCAATACACCGAGTTTCCGTATCCGTTCTAGACCGGATCTGCAAATCCATCCAGTAGAGCAGTACACTTCTTGTGACAAACAACTAGCCAATCACATTGCGCCCGTCTCCAGTGTTGCCATGTCCGCTTATTATAAGCGACTTTGGGCTGTTTTTTTTCTGTAAAGTTGCTTGTAAATATTGGTATTGCGGGTTGCGGTTTTTTAGGCTTGTTTCTTATTTTGGGCTTGCTTCTTAAATGTCTTTAACCACTTGTTAAAGTGGTTCTCAAACATTTTCTTGTCAAGGACCCAAATGAATGTATCCACGCCCCCCCCCAATCAGATTAATGTTTTTTTTAAATAGCTCATCTACAAGCCCACAACGCGCCACATCGCGAGCCCACAACGCTCGGCTATTTTCAAATAACCGACGCTCATGTGGCCTGTAGTCGCTCCTTTTGGGCTTGTTTTCATAGACCTAGTTGCCTATTTCTCTCACAACATCTGGCAACGCTGCTCGTCTCCCCGGCCTATGGGACCCTAGGCTGAAAGGGGGCGTATCGTTGAGGGAGGGTTGTTAGCCACCAGCTAAAGTTCATCAAGAAGAAGAAGCAGCTAATAAGCTAACAGTTTCATTTTGTAAAACAACATGACATGAATGTATTCAGAGAATCGAAACTAACGAAGAATCGGGAAATCGTGCGTTAACTAGCTGGTTAACACCCAGTGAGTGTGAACGATCGCTAAGTTGTCACTCTCTTCTAGATAAAGGTAAAAAATAAAATAAAAAAAACGAAAACAAAAAAAAAAAGTTTCAGTTTTTAGCCCGGTTGTTTAGCCCAAATTCGGGGTTAACGCCTGTTTTAGGATGGACGGTGCCGCCGGCGCCGCGCGGGGCATTCCCGACGACAGGGCGTCGGAGCGCGGCATGGATCAATACCTCCGATCGATCGGTTTACACCGCAAGAAGATCGCCAAGGACGGCTCCTGTCTGTTCCGGGCTGTCGCCGAACAGGTAAAGAAAAAAAAGTTAAAAAGCAGTGTGTGTAAAGTAACTAAGTAGATTTACTCAAGTACTGTACTTAAGTACAATTTTTAGGTATTTTTTTTACTTTCTTCAGTATTTACAATTTTCAATACTTTCACTTCTACTCCACTACATCTCAGACTAGGCAAATGTTGTACTTTTACTCCACTGCAAGCATTTGAAAACTTAAGTTACTTTGTAGATTTAGATTATTATTACAAAACATGCATTTAAACCACTTCAGCCGATTTCTGGACTTTTACTTGTAATGGAGTATTTTCTACAATGCAGTATTGATACTTTAACTCGAGTAAAAAATGTGAGTACTTTTTCCATCACTGGTTAAAAGCTAAAAGTTCGTGACTTCTTCTCTGTCTGTGTAACTTATGTAGTTTTCTTCTTTTTTTTGCCGGGGAACGTGTTTTAGCTCGTTAGCAACACGATCTACGGTGACATGTTGCGTGCACATCGGTGACCTATCGAATTGTGTGACCCTAGTGGAGGGAGCCAGGTTACTTGGTTTTGATTGATTGAGTACTTTATTACTAATAAAGTATTATAAATGTCTGACTGTACCTCGTGCTGTCTACATTTCTGACTAATTTAGCCAGCACGAGTACAATACAGTATTGGTTCTCAAAGTGGGGTCCGGGGACCCCCAGGGGTCCCCAGCTAAATTATGGATACTAGTGAGTAACCAAATGGACCCTTATGGGTCTGTAACTCAGAGAGTGTACAAATGGAACCAAATGGGTTCCATTTGTACACTCTCTGAGTTAAATTAAAATAGATTTTACAATATAAATTGGGGTCCCAGAGATAGAAATGCCATTAAATGGGGGTCCATAGCTCTAATGCATGTCAAACTGGGGGTCCTTCAAATTAAAATGGTTGAGAATCACTGCTAGAGCCGTAGAAATCTTCTCTTATATGGGGGTCCCTGGCATATCCTTTCAAATGGGGGTCCGCGGGATATTAAGTGTCAATTTGGGGGTCCTTGACATGAATAAGTTTGAGAACCACTGCAATACAGTACAGTACAGTCAGACATTTAGGCTAAAGGATAACTGCATCAACATAGCATAAAATAACACAATATTACATGTCAACAACAAATACAAAACATTATAAGTAACTAGTAGTTACTAAAGTTTTCAAATAAATGTTGTGGAGTAAAAGTACAATAATAGGATCCGAGATGTAGTGGAGAAGTAGTAGAAGTAGAAGTATTGGAAATTGAAAATACTCAAGTAAAGTACAAATACCTCAACATTGACCTAGTTACCATACAGCACTGCTGATAAAGTATTATAAATGTCTGGCTGTACTAAACTATTATGACTGTACCTCGTGCTGTTTACATTTCTGGCTAATTTAGTCAGAAATGTAAACGGCACGAGGTACAGTCAGACATTTAGGCTAAAAGGATAACATAGCATAAAAAGAACACATTACAATACGATAACACATTGTCATTTTTTTTGTATCAATTGAAGTACTTTGTAACTTTGTTTCAATACATGCTCTGTTTATTATTGTTGTTGTTTCTAGGGGTAACAAACCGCGTCGTGTTACTGTTTCACCACACGGGGGCGTACGAATGATGTGACTGGGTCACAGAATCTGATAGGTCGTTTGATCCCGTGTGACACCGTCATTCCACCCCTGGCTGCACGTGCAATGCATCCCCATCCTGGTCTCACTCTCATCCATTCCATCATCTCTTATCGTATAAACAAACTAAACCCGAGAAAAACAAAATGTCTGCAACTTATATTCTAAACCAGTGCTTCTAAAAAAATGTCATGCCAGGGACCCCCAAATTGATATATATGTGGTGCCAGGGACTCCCAGAAGCAAAGATTTGTGTCAAAATGTTCACTTTAAAAGACATGTATTCAGAGATTTGCACGAATCTTCAAGATTTTTCAAAAATAGTAGAGCTACAAGCTGGTAGCGCGGCACTCGGTGCCGCGCTATGAGCTTGTAGATCTGCTATTTTTGAATAGCCAAAGTATAAAAGGTTAAAATGATTGTGATGCTATATTCACACATTTTGCTGGGGACCCCCCTGGAACCCCCTCAAGGACCCCTGGGGGTCCCCGGACCCCACTTTGAGAACCAACGTTCTAAACAATACCACATTTATATTCATTTAGAATTACTTTTATTGCACCTTTATTCGGAAAGGGAATTCCTTATTCCAAAGATGAAACACTAGAGAGCGGTGGTGGAAAGCAACCAAGTACATTTACTCAAGTACTGTACTTAATACAAATCTTTAGATGCTTTTACTTTTACTGGAGTAGTTACAATTTTCAGTACGTTAACTTCTACTGCACTACATCTCAGAGGCAAATATAGTACTTTTACTGCACTACAATTATTTAAAAATGTTGTAAATGTTTAATTCCGGACATTTACTTGCAACAAGTACTTCTACATTGCATTATTGATACTTTTACTTATGTAAAAAATGTTAGTACCTTTTCCACCACTGCTAGAAGTAGAGAGACAGTTGGAATGTCAGGAAGTTACTGGGGTGTTACCTAAAGCTATGGCTTTAGGTAACACCATGGGTAATAACTTGCGCAACAACTTTAAGCAAATATTGCTTTGTCATACATTTGTTTTGGGAATATCAAGATTGTCAATTTAGCTTGCAATCAAAGGAGGTAAATCTGTAAATCTGATCAAAACGAAACCAAGAAACATAATTCTTCTGATAAAGTATTGTTTCAGGTGGTTCAAATGTTATTTCCAGGTTTTGCGCTTTAATATAGGTGTCATAATAATAACATGAACCAGATTACAATGAGAGCCTGGCTGTAAGCTCAAGGTATTTAACAAAAACAGTGAACTAGGTAACGTAGAGAGCCTGGTTCTAACCTCATGGCATTCCAGTCAAGGCTGCTACTTTCTTTGTGGTAAATGAATATGACCTTTGCCCTTTCTGCAGGTGATGGACAGTCAGATGCTCCACACGCAGGTTCGCAACAAGTGTGCCGAGTTCCTGAAAGAGAATCGCGAGAGTTATGAGGCGGTAAGTGTACAGTAACATACCAAAAACACCCATAGTGACCTACATACATTTAAGTAAGTCACTGGCCCATTCACTACTCCTTATATAGGCTGTTCTATGTAGAGGACTAGTGAGCTCAGTGGTCAATTGAAAAACACATTTTGGACACTACTCGTACTCGGACGCTGTTAAGTACATCATTACTGTTGCACGATTAAAACCTCCATCTACCTATCGGCGTGTAACCTCGCGTCACCAGCCTTTCCACCTCGGAGGAAAGCTTGGTATTCGTTCTAAAACTAGCCGTGTGTTCCAGTTTAGAAAAAAGGAAAAAAAGAATTGTGGTTCCGGTGGTTGATTCTGGTTGGCGTCGCATTGTTTTTGTTCCCCACATAATGCGAATCAATTAGTTTAGTCTCGCTAGACACGCCACGGGTTAGAATAAAAGATGGACACACCAAACGATTATACCAAACTAAACAAGTTTTAAACTAAGGGAATCATTTTGGGTGATGCACGGCGCCGGTGGTTCCGGTTGATGGTTCCGGCCACCTGATGACGTGAAGTTTCGACACCATCAGAAACCTGAAAATGATACTGATCCCAGGCTAACCGGCATGTACTGCGTATGTTCCTAAATTAATGAAAGACTTTATGTATGACAATTTGTGCCGCTCTCCTCTCAATCATCTGTCATTTCTTTTCAGCGCAATGCATGATGGTATAGTGCTTGGTTAGTGACCATCGGTTGTACATTTAAAGATTCATTTGTGAGGTATGAGGAGCCCACTATAGGGTATATTAACTCAAATAACTAGATGAGTAAACAACTCCTCGAGCAAGGAGAGGATGTGCTTCAGCACATCCTCACACACACACACACACACACACACACACACACACACACACACACACACACACACACCCACACACTCCTTTAGTTACTGTACTGCCTCCATACACATGCACCCAAGACAGGTCTCCCGTAAATATGTCCCTTCAGTAATAACAACCACTAAATGACGGTTTGATGTTTGATCTTACTATTATTCAGTACTAAAATCCTTGTCCATTTTGTAAACGTAATCACTGTATTGCATGGCCGTACATTGCATCAAAAACACAGCAAACTAATATTTGAGGTGTGAACGGCATCAGGTGAGGATAGTCTGACTGAAATTAATGCTGTTTAATCAGTTTTTCTCGCTCACGTCGCTGTATGCTCCGTTACGAACGGGAGGGCGTGAGTTTGGACTTTTGGGAGGGGCGAGAGTGCACCACTGTAAAGGAAAGGGATGAACTGGATTTACTACACAAGACCACACAAGTGTCACAGTCACTGTGAAAGTTTTAACTTAATGTCGAGCCCGGATAAGAGAGAGAAAAGAAAGTAGTTTTTTTGTCAATGGATTTATTGTCACCGGTGGTCACATAGCTACTTCAGTGTAGACAGATGGTGACTGTTTGTCTCACATAGTGTTTCTGTACATTTGTGTATTCCACTTCAGACAGTCATAATATTCACAAAAGTCCATTTCTATGACAACATAAGAATGTGTTTTTGTATTTACTGTTGGTTGATCATGTTTATAACCATCTTAAAAACTAACATAGTAACATAATACATACTGACACACATGGTAAAGAGAAAACATGATTTATTTGACTGATATTAAGAAAAAAAGTGTCCCGTTGCTCAGATGGCATCATAAGAAGTGCTGTGATGTTGCATGTTACAGGGATTGCGATAAATACTAGGGCTGTTAGTCTTCCTCTATAGTCACAATCACATTTATAACCTATGCTTTATTTGTAATATTCAAATATATATTTAAAGTTTTGAATGCTCAAATGTAGCCTATTACTTATGTACCTATGCCAGTGCCTAGTTTATGACCTATGCTCAAAATAATCATCCTGAGAAAACGTCCTTCTCCAACAAGTTATTTAGCTCAAACGTAAAATGATTAACGCTTCATGTGTCCCCTCCTCGTCTCCTGTCCTCCAGTTCGTTGAGGGAGACTTTGAAGAATACCTGGTCAAGCTACGAGACCCACAGGTAACTATAGCTTGTATTATAACATGTATATGAACTTCCCGTGACCTGTTGTAATGGTGGCTGTCTGTGTGTGTCATAATCTGAACGTGATTGTTTTTGTGTTTTGCAGCAGTGGGTAGGAGAGGTAGAGATCAACGCTCTGGCTATAATTTACAAGTAAGAACACTTCTACATTAAACAACTCTAGCTGTAGCTCTGTTCTCTCCCTCTGTTCTGTCCAGTGTTCTGTCCAGTCTAACTAAATGTCCTCTATCTACAGTCACACCAAATGTATCTCTCTCTTCAGTGAAACCAAATGTATCTCTCTCTCCAGTGAAACCAAATGAATATCTCTCTCCAGTCTAGCTAAATGTAGCTCTATAAATGTATCTCTCTAAGTCAGGGGTCTGCAACCTGCGGCTCTGGAGCCACATGTGGCTCTTTAGCCCTTCCCGTGTGGCCCCCTGTAGCTATAGAAAATATTATATGGAAATTAACAATGTTTTTTCTTTTTTTTTCACATTTAAATTTGTATTTATCGTTGCTGTAATATGAGACATAGATTCTTACGTGCTCCAATACTGTAAAGATGTGTAGAATAAATAATAAGTTTCAACATTTCTGTCAAATTTGCGTCAAAACTTGCAACACATTTATTGGTGTGGCATCGGCATTAGTGGGCTAAAATAGGTTTTGCGGCTCCAGACAGATTTTGTATTTATTTTTTGGTCCATAATGTCTCTTTTGACCTTAAAGGTTGCAGACCCCTGCTCTAAGTGAAGGTCTCTCTGGTCTAAATAAATGTCTCTCTCTCCAGTCTAACTAAAGGTCTCTCTCTCCGGTCTAAATAAATGTGTCTCTGTCTCCAGGAGAGATTTCATCATCTTCCAAGAGCCTGGGAAACCTCCAGTCCACATCACAGACAATGGATTCAAGGACAAGGTGAAACACACATGCACACCATGCTCTAGGCTTGCTCTAGGCATCTGGGTAAAACCCATAATATTCCTATATACAAGAGGCTACATTTTTCTTTGACACTTGGAAGAACATTGATTGATTTTCTCTTAAATAAAATGTTCTTTTATTAACCTCTCTCTCTAACAGAGACCCCAGTTACCGTCATTTTTCTAGCCTCATGCATGGAAAATCTTTACCGTATATGACACCCCACCCCTCCTACTCCCACCGCCCCTGACAATAAGCTTGTGTATCACTGACTTTTAATGGCCGTGAATCAGGCGATGAAAATGGCAAGGATTGCCCAAGCCTAATGCACACACTATATATATATCGAACAATATATGCACACATACTAGTTACATCAAAACACTAGGGCTACTACAACAACTAATGAAGCAGTTTAATCAACGATTTGATGTGACCAAAAGTCAGAGCCTATGACTCAGGCTTTTGGGGTAGGGTTAAAAATTGCACACAAAAAAAAAAACTTAGTTAAAAAAGGTCCTTCTGCACACCGACACCGGCAGTTAATGCATCAGGTATCTGCCGATACCTGATGAACGTTAGTGCGACCGAAACGTTGTATTCTCAATAAATACTCTGGCTGTAAGTGAAGACGGTGTGCGGGATTCCATTTTATAATGCAAAAAAAAAGAAACGGTAAAAATGGCATGCCACTCATAAAATTGGTGTCCTAAAATGTGGATGTCCTTACAAGTATAGTAAAACCTGTGTGTTTGTGTGTGTATTCCAGGTGCAGCTGTGTTTCCTGAACGGTAACCATTATGACAGTGTGTATCCTATCAGCCGCATGAAGAGTGCTGCTGTCTGCCAGTGTAAGTCTGTCTATTCAAACCATCTGACTTTATTTATACAGCACATTTCAGACATTAACGTAGAATGCACTATGCATTTACAGTGCACAGATGAAAAGCAGGTGATGGTGATTAAAGAACCGTTACAGAACACGACAAAAATAAAGTTGGATAAAATGGAGATCAGCGGTTCCCATAAGACAAACTAAAGTCATAATGATTATATTTTGTGTGTGTGTGTGTGTGTGTGTGTGTGTGTGTGTGTGTGTGTGTGTGGCAGCCATCCTGTATGATTGGCTGTATGAGCATGTGTTAGAGGTGGACCGGGCGGCTATGGGTCAGTGTAACCGGATTCCTCGCAGCCAGGACCTCCTCAACGACGACGCCATGGACCCCTGTGCCTCCAGCGACGATTCAGATCACGAAGAAGACCACCAACCCCAGTGGTACGAACCAGGAAGTAACACGGAAATACTAACATTCTAACATTCATTCACAAAATCTGAAGGAATGTTTGTCTTTGTTCCACGTTGTAAAATGAAAAGTTCTGTTTTTGAATCCTGGGTCAACTACCTTGGGGCTACCACTTAACTAAAAGTCTTGGGTTGTCTTATCTATATGTCAGATAAGGTATTTAGTCAAACATATTGTGATATTATTACCTTATTGTGCTGTAATTTTGTACTTTCTTTTACTATCCTGTTATGGTCTCAAATAATCACAGATTTTAATGGAAAAGTCAAAAACGTAATCAGTCTATCTGGACTATAAACCTGTTTTTCTACATGGATTAATGTACTGTAACTGGGAGTTGAGGAGTACACAATAAAATGCTTTGTTAATTTAACTCTGGAGTGTAGAAATGGACCCGTAAACAAAGGAATGTATAAATAAGCACTGAGGATTTGCCTTTAGATGATGTGATTTGTGTTTGTGTTGTTACAGGCTGGGGAATGGAGGCAGCACTACAGCACCCAGACACAGCCGCTCATATAGGGTAACACACACACACACACACACACACACACACACACACACACACACACACACACACACACACACACACACACACACACACACACACACACACACACACACACACACACACCTTAAAGGTTATCATATAATTGGTCCTCACTCTTCACTAATGATCATTATAGGATGCCACTATTTATTTATATTGTCTACTAGCTCTACATCTCGTTGGTGGGCTGTAGACAGTTCAGAAACCTGCCTACCGGTGACATCATCGATGGGGATTTCAAGCTAATAGGAGCTACAGCCTTTCTCTTCCTGGAGAGTTAGCATGCTGGTATAGAAGCCGTTGTGCTTGCGTTTATTAAAAAGTAAAAGTTTGAAATCTTGTCTGAAATGACCAAACCTGCCTGCCGATGATGTCACTGGTAGGCAGGTTTAAGAACTGTCCACAGCCCTCCTCTGAGACACGGAGTGAGTAGACAGAAATAGTGCAATCTTATAATGAGCATTAGTTAGGACAGGCCGAAAATGGGTGAAGTGGTCCCTTAATCACTTAAACCCTATATTATAGGTTGACCGGGGTCCTCCAGGGGTCTATAATTGGTCCCCTTCTTTCTCCCCGCTACACCATTCTCTTTGCTGAAAATAGCCGATCTACAAGCTCACAACATGTCATGTAACGTTGCAGCATGCTGTGAGCTTCGGCTATTTCCGCCGAATGGTCGCCTATTGTGACATACCCAGAATAGGGACACTAGGCTTCATGTGATTAAAGGGCAAGAACGCTTAGGTACAAAGGTGGGTAAGAAATAAAAAATAATTGCTCCATTGATTAGAAATGTATAATTCAAATTATGACTTACATTGTACGGCAAAACCGCTCTGGCTCTCTTTTAGTCCGTAAACGAACGCAAACAAGGCTGATTCTGACATCACCAAACCCAGTACTGTTTTTTTTAAATAAATAAAAGTTGTTAATTTTACTATTTGAAGATCCGGATCCAGATCTTCAGATCCAGTCCATTATTCATTCCTAATATAAATGGCAAAACAAGAAGTTGAATTTTTTTACAACCCAAACCTCTACCAAAGTGTTCTTGCCCCTTAATCCCTATGTACTTCGTTGACTGGCGTCCCCCAGGGATTTCTACTAGGTCCTCTACTTTTTCCCCTCTACACCAAATCTCTTTGCCGAAAATTCACAAGCTCCCATCGCAACGCCTTGTGAGCTTGTAGATCTGCTATTTTCGCCGATTGTCGCCCCCAGAATAGGGACCTTAGGTTTCATATGGTTGAAGCTCAATGGTGTTAATCTGTCTGGTCTTTAGGATGAATGTTCTTTGGTTTAATTTGGCATGATTTAATGTGTGTGTTTGTAGGGGAGAGGTGCAGTCCGGCCATTTCTGTCGGAGCGAGTGAGACGCTCTCTGAACCCAACACTGTTCAGGAACGTAGAGTACGATGTGTGGGACAGAAACCAGAGAGGTAACACACATATATATATCTGCCATACAGATTGGTTAAAATATACAAATAATTTCAGATTGCAGCTTTAGGGGCAGTGTCCATAGAGCTCTACACACGCACTGAGCCAGATGCTCAGTGATTGTAGGCATGTCTCTCCAAGCCTCAGGAAAGGGACATTGCCAAAAGTTGAAACATTTTCTCCCAAAAAAATTTTAAGCACAGAGAGCTCTGAGAGGGGTGCTTTCTGTGGACACGGCCCCTTAAACTGTAGTTTTCTATTCTCTTGTTTGTGTTCTATTGTTACTTTATCAACTGTACTCAGCTAAACTTTATTGTCTGGTGTAAAAAAGTGGGTGAAATGACTTGTTGTACAGGCTCCATCATTGCAGTTTCAAGAAAGTCGGATAGAGATGGAGGAAGAAATAGAAAAACTGATCAGATATCAATATGGGAAGTGTGAAATATATAGATAAGTATCATGATACATATGGTACGAACTGTTCAGAAATCTGGTGGTATACTGTAGCTTCGGAAAAATGGGTGTGAGTGTGGCTGGGGTGGTGAGTGTCGATCCACTCAGTTTTGACTACACACCGCTTCTCGTACTGTATATTCCCTGGAGGGAGGGAAGCTCACCTCCAACGATGAGCTAGGATGTCCGCAAAACCCTCTGTAGGGCTTTCCGTTTGCGGGCGATGCATGCCTCAACCTGGGGGTCGCCAAATCATTTGGAGGGTTTGCTTAGTCTTGAGAGCGAGATTGTTCTCCTGACACCAGTGTCAGTGAGATTGTCCGTAGTTCATTCTTCTGTCCTCTTGTGTTCTATTGTTATAGAACAGTATAGTAGTTCTGCTGTAGTTCTATTTTTTACAGTGTTGTAGTTAAACTGTAGTTTGTCTTGTCAGCCCAACAGAAACTAGACTTCTGCATTGCTGCTGGGATGCACTTCAGTACAGGAGACAGATGTCAGGTAAGGGGTGTGTGTGTGTGTGTGTGTGTGTGTGTGTGTGTGTGCGCCCACTCATATTACTACACTTATGACAGCCAAATGTATATAGTAGAATTAGAGAAATTGTGAGAACAATTTTCCTGGTCCTCTCAAAATAAATGGTGGTTTTAAATATTTGGGGAGTTGAGCTTACAGTTAGGAAAAGAATCACGTTAGGATTGGAGTTATTCCTGATTTACACTCACCGAAAATATCAGATCTACAAGCTCACTACGATGTGTTGTCGGCTTGTAGATGGTTTCTTTTAAGTGGGCAACACAAGCATGCACCAAGTAAAACTCAGGCTTAAAGGTTGGGGTTAAAATGTCCTCACAAATATAGTAATACCAACATGTTTTTGGGTAGAATGAACTGCCAGTCCTATACTTATTATTGTTGATGCATTAAGTATACATTACCTATTAAAGGAGCGCTTCACCCATTTTCAACATATCTACAATTGGCCCTAACTAATGCTCATAATAAGATGGCACCATTCTCGTCTATTCAGTCTGTCTCTCAGAGGAATGCTGTGGACAGTTCAGAAACCTGCCTACCAGTGAGTGACATAATCGGTCAATGGACATTTCAAAGACTATGTTAAACTTTCTTTCAATTATTTTGTATTAATGCAAGAACGATGGCTTCTATTTCAACATGCTAACCTTCCAGTAAAGGAAAGGCTGTAGTTTCTATTCGCTTGGAATCCCCATCAATGATGTCACTGGTAGGCAGGTTTCTGAACTGTCCATAGCCCACCAGTGAGATGCAAAGTGCTCCTTTAAATATTAAATAGTGTTAAATATAAAAAATCGTGAGTATTAATAAAACATCAAACTGTCACCAGGTTCGTCTTGACAATGGTGGGAGGTACTACAATGCTACCATCAAGGAAGTGTTGCCCGGCAACGGCCCTGTGACTGTTTACATTGAGGAACTGAACAGGAAGTAGGTCACTTGTACTTATTAATAACTGTACTAATTAGCTTCTCACTATGTGTGTACGCGCATGTGTGTGTGTGTGCACACGTGTGTATACTTTTATATACCGTTGGACAGAAACCTTGTATCTCCATATTTCAACTTTTTTCATAAATTAACGCCCTACTTTGTTGTACTACAGTGTCACGCAAAAGTTGCAAAAGATATTTTTGGGCGTGTGTTATTTTTTTTTATGAATACTGAACCAATAAAGTATTATCAAGAGCTTGTGCAAGGGATTATCCATGGGGAGCACTGGAGCAGGCCATTATTGAGAAATAAACCCAGACAGGCTGATTAGAGTGCTACACGGCTACTTGATAAAGACACAAAATCAAGCAGTCTTTGATTAGACAGCGGTCTGTTATTGAGTTCAGCGGTCATTATTAAAAAATAACAGACCGCTGAATTCGGCAGAATCAAGCATTCAACCAAGCCATGTAATGAGATTAAATAATGACTGCTTTGGATCCATTATTTGGAACACGGGTGCATTTCCTGGAAAGTTTTGGACATACAAGGTTTCCACCCGACAGTGACAATATTTTAGTGTATCATAAGTGTACTAAATAGCTTCTCACTGTGTGTGTGTGTGTGTGTGTGTGTGTGTGTGTCTGTGTGTAGACACACAGTGCCTCTGTTCAATCTGTCTCCTCTCGGTGACGACAGCAGTTGGAAGACTGTAGTGGCAACCCGAGACAACAGGCGACTCAGTAATGGACACACATCTGGTAATATCACTCACTCAACACACAGCACAACACACACCTGGTTCCAACTCCTACTTCATGACACTATTAACGTCTGTGTCTGCATCTTACTCGCTCAAGTTAAATCCTGTGTCATGAATCATGATGCGTCCTTTCAGTCTGTTATGTAAAGAAGGAAACCTCCGCTGTCTTGCAGAAACCTTGTATCTACATATTTTAGCTTTTTATGTTTTTCGTCACTTAATGCCCTACGTTGTCGCACAAGAGTGTCAAGCAAAAGTAAAAAAATAGCCGATCTACAAGCGCACTGTGTGCTTGTAGATCGGCTATTTTCACTATTTCTGAACATTTTCCTTTTGTAAGTAACGGTTTTGGACCTGCGAGGTTTCCACCCGACAGCGACGAAATGACATCAACAGTATATAAAGGTGGATTAGTGGATATGTTGAAAAATTAAAGAGCCTGTAGATTTGAATCGACCGCTAAAACTCACTGAAACTTTAACATGTAACCTGCAATCACACAAAGAAAAAGAATATCCACACGTGTAGATACGGTTGCACAAGAAGAATTGTTTATTATTTGTGACTATGAATATTTGTTTTGCAAGTGCAAATTTCCTTGTAAGTCACATTTTACGAGTGCTCAAATCAAATCTACAAACTCTCGAATTCTGCAGCATATATACCTTCATAAAGTTGTCCGATCCTTCTTTACATTAGCCGGGTTCCAGACGAATCTGCCCTTGGCAGATTAGGTCTGGCCCCTCTCAATAGAGAGAGATTTCTCTACCGCCGAAGTTGTGAGGAACCAATCAGGGCCCAGTATGCAAATATGGGCCAGGTTTATCACCAGAGGCATTTTATGAATTTGCCCCTCGGAAATGCATCTTTTAATCACTTCTGAAAATGTTTTTTCTTGATTTTTTTTTTGTGGCTTTTCGTGCCTTTATTGATAGTATACAGTAGATTGGCAGGAAACGGGGAGAGAGAGAGATGGGGAGTGACACGCAGAAAAGGTCATCGGGATTAGCAGCCTAGGTGCCCGGACCGCTGCGCCGGCCTCCCGGGCCTGAAAATCTATTTTTATGTCAAGCTCTATATAGTGTGCATTGTCTCCTTTATTCTGTGCTCATACCCGGCCTTGTATGATTGTTTTAACTTGTTTCATTGATGGTACTTGAATTTGAAATTAGCTTTATAGTTTATCATTAATGCCCCCCTTTCTGCCCTCTCTCTGTGTCGCTCCCTCTCCCTCTCCATCTCTCTCTCTGTGTCTCGCCCTCTGTCTCTCTCTCTCTCTCTCTCTTTCTGTCTCTCTCACGCACAGAGTGGGGAGAGGGAAGAGGACGGGGAGGGAGGATGAAGCCTACTGGGTCGTTGAGCCCATCCTCATCTGTTTCCCTGGCAACAGGCTCGGGTTCTACAGGGCGCGTGCAGAAGCAACACTCTTGGCCCCCGCAGTCCTCCATACACGAACAACAGACAGGAAGTCACAACAACAGGTCAGTCTGTCTGTCTGTCTGTCTGTCTGTCTGTCTGTCACATGAAGTATGAATACTCAGACAGACGGTCTCTATGGTAACCAATCTGTTTGACAAAAAGGGCAACATTTGTAAACTAGAAAAGTGTCTGTGTGTGTGTATGTGTGTGTGTGTATGTATGTGTAGGAGCTATGCAGTGTTACCAGAGGATGACATTGACTTGGAGATTCTACTCACCGATGAGCAATGTTTTCCTGCTCTGGTGGTGAGTAGTTTTTTTACTTGAACAATATGATGACAATCACATATTTTAATACAGTGGTTCTCAAAAGTCTGGGGACCCCCAGGGGTCCTTGAGCGGGTTCTAGAGGGTCCCCAGCAAAAGTTTTTTGTAACATCCAAATCAGTTGAACCAATTTAACCTTAGCCATTTTCAAGATTTTTTTTTTTAAATTGGAGGAAAAAAACACAAAAAAACACAAATGCATATTAATTTGTCGGTCCTTGACATGAAAAAGTTTGAGAACCACTGTTTTAATGTAACTTAACATGTATTCACATTTTGGTGAAGTTGTAAATATCATATTTGAAATATACACATCACTAAACTCATTAAATGTAATACTAATGACTAAAAGGTAATTTGATACATTTTTTCAAATGTATATAATTTTCTACTGATTGACATTTTGAAAATTGGACTAATTGTGTGTCTCATCATCAGACACAGAGCCAAGGAGATGGAGGAAAGAGGAGAGTGGAGAAGAAAAACAGAAGGAACACGGTGTGTGT
The DNA here is from genome assembly GCF_963280865.1 of Gymnoscopelus braueri. Classification (NCBI taxonomy): domain Eukaryota; kingdom Metazoa; phylum Chordata; class Actinopteri; order Myctophiformes; family Myctophidae; genus Gymnoscopelus; species Gymnoscopelus braueri. The sequence goes on along the minus strand of NC_137620.1, from coordinate 36,376,445 downwards.
GTGTGTGTGTGTGTGTGTGTATTTGTTTGCGAGAGAGGGTGGTGAAAAAAACGATGTTTTGGTGCATATCACTATTTCGGGGTCAGTGGACTGAGTTTGATATTTGGTACGTTGGGGAAATATTACCGTTGCCAATTCCAACATACTCTCCATATTTGGCAAAAACTCTTGAAGAGCAAAAACAAACAGTGTAAGTCATAGTACTGTAGTGTTGCACTAGTCTGGCCTCTACAGCTTGAAACTTTGAACTAGTTTACACTGCTGGCCACAACCCAATGGCACAGAAGTGGGGTGATTGCCTGGTCTGGAACCGTGGGTGAAATCCACATTTCAGTTAAACAAAAGAGATTGCAAAGCCTCAAAGGAAGGAGTATGTTTCGGAACCAGAATAGAGAGTAGACTGTGATGAATAAGAAGTAAATGAAAAGCACAAAAGGACATTAAAGTCAATGTTCTAACGTTTCCAAAACAGTGGGTTGGGACCCATTTTTGGGTCATGGACCCATTTTTATGGGTTGCGCGTAAATATACCTTTATTTTGTTTGTTCCTACATTTTGCTTAATTTTTATAATATTATATTTTAAAAGAATTATAATATCAATATCGCGATGCGACGCGTTGTGACCTTGTAGATCGCTATTTTCACTATAGTTTGGGTCCTGAGAAGAACAAAAAAATATATTTTGGGTCTCAAGCTAAAAAGCACCGTTCTAACGTACTGTATGTTCCTCCTTGCATTCTACAGAAGAGTCCAGTGGACAACCTCAAGCCTCCATCGCCCTCTGGTGGCGAACCACCAAAGTCCTCCACCCCTCCCCTCACAGCTACACCTGCTACCACCACTACATCTTCTACTACTGCGCCCAAAGATAAAACTACACCCTCTACTACTACTACTGCTACCGGTGACAAAACTACACCCTCTACTACTGCTGCTGCCAAAGATACCGCCGCCCCGACACCTGCCGACGTCAACTCGGCCTCTGCTTACGCTAGCCTAGTGCACATGACGGCCACTGCGCGTACTGGTGTGATTAAAACGAGCGCTCCGTCCCTGGCCTCCGCAACGAGCGCTTCTTCCTACGCGGCGGTGACCAGCTCCAACGCTCCTTACCCCGCCTTCCCCCACTCCGCCCTCCCTTCCGCCGTGGCCTCCGCCGCTCCTCAGCCGACCTTCATCGCTCCCATCGTTCCTCCCCCCGCCTTCCTGACCCAGACCACCCCTCCTCTCTCGTCTTCCTCGCACACCCATCCTCCTCTCCACCCTCCCTCTTCCGATCATTCTCGTCTTCTCTCTCTCCAAACGCAAATCTCTCACCACCAGCCTTCCGTCTCTCACCCGTCTGACGTCCATCCTTCAGTCTCTGAGCCCCAGTCTACCGTCTCTCACTCCCAGTCTTCCGTGTCTTTCCCCCAGCCTTCCATGTCTCACCCTTCTCACCCCCAGCCCTCTGTGTCTCACCCCCAGTCACTCCCTGACTCTCGCTCCTCTCACCTCCATCCTTCCGTCTCTTACACACAGCATTCCGTGTCTCACCCCTCTCACACCCAGCCCCCTGACTCTCAGTCTGCTCACCCCCAGTCTTCTGTCTCTTACACACAGCATTCTGTGTCTCACCCCTCTCACACCCAGCCCCCTGACTCTCAGTCTGCTCACCCCCAGTCTTCTGTCTCTTACACACAGCATTCTGTGTCTCACCCCCAGCCCCATGACTCTCGGACCTCTCACCCCCAGTCTTCTGCCGCTCACCCACAGCCTTCTGTGTCTCACCTCTCTCACCCCCAGCCTTCTATGTCTCACCCCCAGCCTTCTATGTCTCACCTCTCTCACCCCCAGCCTTCTGTGTCTCACCTCTCTCACCCCCAGTCTTCTATGTCTCTCCCCTCTCACCCCCAGCATCCTGACTCTCACGCCTCTCATCCCCAGTCTTCTCTCTCTCTCCACTCTGACTCTCAGCCCCCTCACTCTCACCTCTCTCACTCCCAGCCACCTGCAATTCACCCCTCACACCCCCAGGCCTCTGCCTCTCAGCAGTCTCACCCCCAGAACTCTGTCTCTCACGCCCCTCACTTCCAGCCCTCCGTCTCTCACCACTTTCACCCTCAGTCTCAAGCACAGTTTCAAACGGAACCCCAACAGGCCCTGACCCCTCCTCCCCACCAGTACCCTCCCCACCCTCACGCCCACGCCAGGGTGCCGTCTGTCCCCGGGGCGGTGCCTCTCCACCAGCTGTCCCAGTTGTACCTGGACCCCCTATTCCCCGGCTTCCCAGTGGGGGAGAAAGGAGAGGCTCTCCAAACAGCTCCGCCTTACTCCATGAGCTTCAACGGAAGTGACCTGCCCAGGGGTGAGTTGTAGATTTTATCACCTTGTTTATATTATGCATAATAATAATTTGAGCGGCCCTATGATCATTTTCTTTACGAATATTGTGTTCTGTGTTCCAGATGTAAACATTCTGAGGTTCTTCTTCAATCTGGGACTGAAGGTAAGACAGATGCTAGGTATATGGTTCATTTGTAGTAAACGGATGCTAGGTATATGGTTTATTTGTAGTAAACCGATGCTAGGTATATGGTTTATTTGTAGTAAACTTATGCTAGGTATATGGTCTCCTTGTAGACAGATGCTAGGTATATGGTTTATTTGTAGTAAACAGATGCTCCTAGGTATAAGGTTTACTTGAAGTAAACAGATGCTAGGTATATGGTTTATTTTGAGTAAACAGATGCTAGGTATATGGTTTACTTGTAAACAGATGCTAGGTGTAAGGTTTATTTTGAGTAAACAGATGCTAGGTATATGGTTTACTTGTAGACAGATGCTAGGTACAGTATATGGTTTACTTGTAGACATGCTAGGTACAGTATATATGGTGTACTTGTAGACAGATGCTAGGTACAGTATATGGTGTAATTGTAGACATATACTAGGTACAGTATATGGTGTAATTGTAGACAGATACTAGGTACAGTATATGGTGTACTTGTAGACAGATACTAGGTACAGTATATGGTGTACTTGTAGACTGATGCTAGGTACAGTATACATGGTGTACTTGTAAACAGATGCTAGGTACAGTATATGGTTTACTTGTAAACAGATGCTAGGTACAGTATATGGTGTACTTGTAAACAGATCTTCTGTCTCTCTCCACAGGCGTACTCCAACCCCATGTTCTCTCCGTACATGTACCTCCTCCCTCTGCAGCAGGCGTACACCATGCAGCCCACCCTCCCGCACCTCTACCCCGCTCCCCCCACCTCCCGGGACCCCTCTCCCCTCCCGCCCCCTTCTCCCCTCTACTCCACCAGTCCGGCTCCGACCATCAGCCCCCAGTACGACCACTTCACCCCCCCTCCTCCTTCCCACGACCCCAACCCTCCCCCTCCCGTGGCGGCGCCCTCGCAGTGGCACCATCAGCAGCAGCACCTGGGCGGGGCCAGACAGTTCTCGTCCTATGCCGCCGTGGGGTACCCGTCTGCCGCCACGCCCCCTTACCCCCACGCCCACTCCCCCACCTCCCAGTACCTCTATACGCCTAGCCTGCCCCAGTACCCCACCTCCCCGCTGGGGTACCCCCCTGAGTTCCCGGGGGGCCAAGGGCCCGCGGAGCAGCCTCGGCCCACCGACAGAGATCTGCTGCTGGGCCTGGTGCCCAGGCAAAGCCCTGGCTTCGCTGAGGCCTCCGTGGCCAACGCTAACGGCAGCGCAGCCTCAGGTAGGAGCACTTTGTTACACTTTATAACTCTTGAGAGTGTACAAATGGAACCAATTAGTTCCATTTGTACACTCGGAGCTTACAGACCTGTAAGGGTTCATTTGGTTCCTAATTATCACATTAACTATGGACCCCCTTTGAATACACTCTCAGAGTTTATAGACCTGTAAGGGTCCATTTGGTTCCTAACTCACATTTAACTATGGACCTTCTTTGAATACACTCTCAGAGTTTATAGACCTGTAAGGGTCCATTTGGTTCCTAACTCACATTTAACTATGGACCCCCTTTGAATACACTCTCAGAGTTTATAGACCTGTAAGGGTCCATTTGGTTCCTAACTCACATTTAACTATGGACCCCCTTTGAATACACTCAGAGTTTATAGACCTGTAAGGGTCCATTTGGTTCCTAACTATCACATTAACTATGGACCCCCTTAGAATACACTCTCAGAGTTTATAGACCTGTAAGGGTCCATTTGGTTCCTAACTCACATTTAACTATGGACCCCCTTTGAATACACTCTTACAGACCTGTAAGGGTCCATTTGGTTCCTAACTATCACATTTAACTATGGACCCCCTTTGAATACACTCACAGAGTGTATAGACCTGTAAGGATCCATTTGGTTCCTAACTACCTCATTTAACTGTTGACGCCCTGAGAATACACTTTCGGAGTTTACAGACCTGTAAGGGTCCATTTGGTTCCCAACTGTCATATTTAGCTGGAAGTGGACCCCACTTTGAGATGCACTGTATCACACTCCACAGTTTGTCTGTCTAGCCCCTTTCCCACTGGCATTTAAACCCATTAATCCACTGCTAATGTGCCATATTGACGACATGGACAGGAAGTGGTGTAGATTGCCGTTTCATTTCACTGCGTCAATCTGGACCTTATCACTTAAGCTCTCCCCCGCAGTTGGAATGGGAATGAAAACATCAGACTGATGTAGCATGTGACGTTTTGTCCCAGTAACAAAACTTCATGTGAACAATATTGAGAGATTCACTGAAAAAAATAAAAAAATATTTTACATTTATACTGTAGATCAACGACAATAGCCTAAGTATAAATGTTACATTCTCTTAATGACTTCACTTTCAAGTCATTTAGTTCTCTCGGCTCTACACGTTGTACATAAGTACTGTGTAAGATGAGGTGTTTTGGTATGAAAACCCACATTTGAAATTTCAACCAAATATCCTGTATCATAGCACACTGTAAATACATGTGTCTGACATTTGTAACAAGCCAAACCGCTAGGGGTGTGCCGATATATCGTCCCGCTATATATCGCGATACGTTTTCGTGACGATATGTATCGTTTTGGGAAAAAAAAAATAATAATAATGCGAAAACAGAAGTATTTGTTTCCATTTGCTTTTTCCCCCCAATATATTTTCATAATAAAAAAGTGCCATATATCGTATCGATATCGATGTCATGAGCCCAGTATCGTATCGTTTCGTGAAATCGGCACACCCCCACAAACCGCTTGAAATTCGTTGGAGAATTCAGTCCTACTAGACATAAAAAAGGAACGGGCATACAGTACAGTACAGTACATGCATTAGGACAGTGGTTCCCAAACGTTTTAGCTCGATACTCAAAAGAGAAATTTGATGTCTCCCCGAAACCCAAACTAGTGAAATTATTGAATTTCTTAGATTATTTTTGAAAATATATGATATGGAATGAAAGGAGGTCAATGTGTGAATGAATATCCATCTTTGGATATATATTTTTTTTATCCCAACAATGTTATTAATTCCATGTGGTAAAGGGGCTTCTGTCTCCTCTGGCATTCTTTCATTATTTACCTAATTCTTCTTTTGATTCTCTTCACGTCTATTTCCATCTAATGGTTTGCTTGTGTTCTGTTCTGTTCCTCTGGTAGCTATGACAACCAATGGGGAAAACAAAGACGGCAAACGTGTTTCACCGGTGGACCCTCTTAACCTAGTAAGACACACACACGCACACGCACACACACACACACACACATTTACGAAAATAATTGTGAAAAAACTAAGATACATATGGATGTACAAGATTTCTGCCCGACGGCAATGAATTATAAAGGCATCTCACACACGCACACCAGTGAGAACCATGATCTACAAGCTCAAAATTGTGAGCTTGTAATGTACAGCTATTGGAACACAGGTTATTTTTTCCTTTTCCACCCGACAGTGACGATATGTTTTTCTCTCCAGGTCACATTTGTCTCAGACTCCTCCCACCCGCCACGTGGTTTTGGCAAATACGCAGAAGTCACCGTGGCGGCCGATTTGGAGGCGGTGGACCTCAACTGCTTCGCCCCTCCGTTCCAGCCGGCGGCGGCGGCGGCCCGCCCGACCAGCCATTACGCGGCCGCCGCCGCCGCCGCTTTCGGCGGTGGGGGTCACCCGGCGGGGGCGGAGCCTGTCGTCCGGGGGACCACGCCCCTGTCCGTGGGGTGCAGCACGGAAGACGAGCCGCAGGAGGACGAGGAGGAGGAGGAGGAAGGGGAGGAGGCGGAGCGCGCGGCGGACCCCATGAGCCACCGGGGGGGGAACTGGCGGTACAGCTCCCGCTTCCGAGAAGGAGGGGAGAGGGGCGGCAGGGGGAGGGGAGGGATGGAGAGGGGAGGGATGGAGCGCGGCGGGCGGGGGAGTTTCAGAAGGAGGAGGGGGGGGGAAGGAGGCGAAGGGTCGGAGGAGAGGCGGGAGTACAGGGAGAGGAGGCGGGGAGGAGAGAATTACATGTATAATTACAACCCCGGCTACAGAGGATATAGTTGGCCGGCCGGCCGGGGGAGGGGCTTCTAACGGCCCCCCAATTCGTAAACGGTCGACATATTTTCGGCGCGATGCCATCGTGCGACGGAGCATAAATTAGGCTTAACAACCCTCCGTCAATGTTGGAATAGGGGGCGTGCGGCACAACAGCTGTTCTGTTCGTTTGTTTTCATTGGACGAATGAAGCTCGAGGCGTTTTGTGTCATCCAATCACAACCCGGGGGTTGGGGATTTTTCCCAAAGATCTGATTGGATCAAGTCCGTAACACACCCATGGCACTTCTGCACTTAAGTATCCCCCCCGCTCCCCCGGCATGCATTCTGGCTACAAAGCATTTGGTCCAAGTACAAAGCGGACGCGTTTATTTGGACAAATGGTTCTTTTCTGCACCTTTTTTGTTTGGTAGGAGTCACGTTAGAAACCGTCTTCACGGCTCTACTTTACACTTTATGTATGTTCTCGACAGCTCTGAGCTGCAGCCACAAGCGACTTGGATGCTAGCCACATCTCAAGTTGCAATACCCTCCATTGACAGCCCCATTCGCGAAACATAAAAGTTCTGATTGTATTAAACGATGACAAACTCGCCAATATTGCATCCGTACTTTTGAGTTATGCTCTTAGTCTTTGTCTCTGTCAGGTCTTTGTTTTAAAAGGTATTCAGTTTTGATCTACGCAAAGAAAGCTTTGCAGATTGGCCTGTGCGACATTAATGTGAATGTACCCCTGAGAAGGTGGCTGAGGCAGGGTTTGTCTACTGTCCCAGCCTGTTGGAGCCGCATGACAGCCCTAGGCTCTAACACGATAAACGCAATCCAAAATGTGCCTTCCTATGCAAGAAGAAAGATCTTCCAGCTGTTTCGGTGGTTTCAGATAGGACTTTTTCTGTTTCATGAATGCGGCTGTCAATGGAGGATATTTCAACTTACGCGGCTAGCAAATAAGTTGCTTGTGTCTAACATGTTGGCATGTTCCTGAATGCCCTGACAGCCTGTCATGTTGCTGGCACACAGATTAAATAGTTAAAGCGGGAAAAAATTTATTCACAACGACCTGCACATCCCGCAATGCTTTGTGCCTTGATAATGAGATAAAGACCTGTATTCTCCTCATTAATCATAAGTTCCTCTGGCGTAGATTCAGCAGTAAGACTCATGGCGCTGTCGATGTCTTGCTAATGCTATGCTATGTGAAGCACTGGTTCTCAACGTTAGGCCCAGGGACCACCAGGCGTTCCAAATAGACCTTTACGGGTCTGTAACTCCGAGAGTGTACAAATGGAACCAAATGGATGTCCATTTGGTTCCATTTGTACACTCTCAGAGTTAATTTAACATCTCAAAGATAAACATTTGTTCCATTTGTACCCTCTCAGTGTTACTGACCCTCAAGGGTCCATTTGGACCCCTGGTGGGCCCCGGACCAGACTCTGAGAAACGGAGTGTTGTAAAGCACTATAAACGTGTACAGTGTTGTCGTGTACAGTGTGTTTGTATGTATATATGTTGGTTTGCGTTTCAGTGGTGGATGTTTTTATAGTCTTCCATGGGCTTTGTTAAACGTTTCCTTCCTTTTGTTCTATGAAGTTGAGTGGTTCTAAACTCTGTACCAGGAGACTCAGGCTTCTCGCTGGCTCTCTGTCGTACCAGCTAGTTAAATTAAATGCACCTGGTGACACTTATTAGACGGATTCGAAACCAGACGTAGAAGACCTTGACTGTTGCTGGAACATAAAATGTCTTCTCGATGTACTTTAAGTGCCTTAAGTTCAGTCTCTTTTTTTGTTCTTCTTCCATTCTGCTGTAAAGAAACCAAAGCTGTACAGAACTACAGTTGTTTTACTGGGTTTTGTTATTGTTGTATTTTTTCTGTACGTTTAAATGAATAAATTTTGGTTCAACTGGAGATAAGTTTGTTTTTTAATGGAGTTAAAACAATGTTGAATTTTTCCCTAAAGAGTTTTTTTGTTGACTGGTGTTGAAATTCAGGAGAACCTTGGGTTCAATCATTGTATGGTGGAAAAAGGTCTCAAAAACGTAACATTGTATTAGTAAGTAGGGCTGCAACTATAAATTATCTAGTGATTATTCTATTGATTACTTTTTTGATTAATCAAATCGTAGTTCATACCCTAAAGCCTTTTTCTTACTCAAAAGCTTAAATAGAAGCCATTGTTCTTGCCTTTTAATATTTACATTTTTTGGGAGTTTGAAATTCCAATTGGTGGCCCTTTAAACACTTAAAATGTAATAAATATAACACTAATTCATTCCCATATCTCCACCCACCATTCCTTGCTCCCTGCATATGCCAATGGTCAATGACCATGTGAAAGTTCAAAGAGTCTGACTGACTGACTAGAGTTCATTTTATTGTAGGATACAATTGCATATATTGTGCGTGTACTGTTTGTATTTTCTCCTCCCCTGCTTACAAAGTACCTCATTGCCATGCAAGAAGGGAGGTGTTCAGGATCAAGGACGTTGCTGGCCCTACCAGGACCTGGCTGCTACACTGAGGAGGTACACATGAAAAACACCGTCCCACAAAACATTTGTCAAAGCATGTTTATTTCTGTAGTCCTTTTAACAGAGAGTCTCAGAGAACTTTACTGACCCACATTCAACAAAGTAAACAAACTCCGCCGATGTCCTTAGACCCTCAAAGGCCAACGAAAACATTCCTTCTTAAACATCTCAAGATGGTTAGATTTTTATTTCAGTGATGCCATCACTATCACATCTCCATCTATTTACGGCCAAAAGCAACTGCCATGTTCGTCATTGACGGTAATAGTTATTTAGTGTTGATTCGATTATATTTACCCTCGTCTTTGTGAATTAATATAGCTACATGGGGTACAGTATGTCATAACATGTATCACCAGGCCGGCATTCATTGTTGCCCTTACACCTCAATCTTTGTCATTGATGAATTGTAACATCAGAGATTCAAACACAGGCCTCCTGCGTAGGAAGGGACATTAAAGGCAAGGTTTAATTCTGCAGGCAGTGGCTCTGAGCCACTCTGCTACTCATCACAAAAACAAGTCATATTTATACATTTAGCTGCAGAGACCGTGGTTACAAAATGATACCGTACTGTATATAGGTCAGGGCCACTTGATAATGCTAGCAATCATGTGTGCATAATGAAGAGCCAGGGGCCCTCCAGCTCAAGGACACAACTGCTTATGTCTATGTAAAACCTGCACCCACTGTTTCAGGTGGTGTGATTAAAAAGAAGTGTATGCTCTATGTTCCGATAGTAAACATTGCTATCAAGAGTTTGTTCAGTGTTCTCAACCGTCTCTCCAGGTCTTGAGTAAGCAAAGATTTTTATGGATGGTGATACAAATTTCATCTAATTGGGAGAGACAACTCGGAACAAAAGAGAATGAGCACATGTAAGGTGATGAATGGGTTCTCTCAACTGATTGGATGCCATTTTGTGTTTACTTAAGAGCTGAAGAGACATCTGTTACTTAACACTATTGCAATGATTACTATCAGAATATAGAGCTCTGTCGTTTTAACTAAACGAACGTTTAACCACCAAAACCCTATACAAGTATACCTGTATACCATTGACCGGGGGCCTCTACAACAAATCTTTTTACCGAAAATAGCCAAATGTTCGCCTACTGTATTATGAACCGAACAATCATATCACCATCCCAATATGAAGGACTGCACCAAAAGCTTTAATCGTATCCCTGATCGCAGCCCTGAGTAAAGCACAACCACATACACTAGCAGCAAGTAAAAGATTTATTGCAAATTCCATTAATTGTTACATTGTGTCATGACACCCATTTTATCAAACACCTCCACAATGCTGCTGGGCTGTTGAACGCTGCCCTTGTTCATTCAGGCTGACATGAGGCAGAGCGTTAAGCACGTTAAGGTATAGTTTTAAACGCTGCAAGACACTGATGAAAGATCAACGCATCTCTGGGATGTTTCCACGCTGCAAGGATACAGAATGCCATTCATCAACACGACGGACATTTTGCTCTTAGGTCACACCATAAAGCACGATTTATACTTTGTATAATAGCCAATCTATTATAGATCTATTTTCGTTGTATGACAGAGCATAAATTGGGCTTAAGCCACAAGTCTAATAGTCTTGCTTAGCCAGACGATCAGAGATCACCGCCTACTCATACATCTGTGGAAATGTAAATTCAATGTATGGGCTATAACAGCACTAACAAACCTGCGCCCACCTGTTTGAAAACCTATCCTGATACCGTCCCAATATGGACCTAACGTCTTTGTAATGGTTCTGAAATGTTATTTTATACATTTCCAAATTGTTTCCACCCAGTTTTAGCCCCTACATTGCATTTAGATGTCACCAGACGTATTGGCAGGCAGAGATCTCTGATCGCCTGACTACGCAAGACTATATTTAATATTAACTCTAAGAGCAAAATGTCCGCCGTGTGAATATAACCCACATCTGCAGTAAGTAATGTTCAGTCATGTTGTTGTAGCATGGAGGTCTGAATGGTCCAGATTTTCATCCATAACCCCTCCCTTCCCACACACACACACACACAAAACACGCACACTATAGGCTCTGTGTGCATAACTGCAGTCCCGGGTTTCAATTCATTTTTCCATAGCTTTGTTTGATTGTCTCTGCAGTAAATTTGACCTGAAAACACATGGTGTCATGTGTGTTTTCCAGTTCAAATCTGCTGCTGAGCACCTTCAGTAAACCCGGGACTACAGGTATGCACCCAGAGCATATTACTGCTACCAGTGATACTATGACCCCACCCAAACTCAGTTAAAGTAGCATCGTGCTGATCGGTGGAATCAGTTGGGTCTGGTGAAACCTGTGCACACTCAGATCTCCATTGGCCATACTCGCGCGGCAGCCATTTTGCTCTTACGTCACCTTCTGGGCGGGTGACCCCCGAGAGCAAAATGGCTGCCGCCATGAGAAATATGGTCAATTATGAACTACTGCTGCTGTACAGTGATGACAAAAAAAACACTGGAGAACGCTGCCGGCTGTCGAACACAACTCGCTGGCGTTCCGTCTTTGTTGAGCTGCCTTGTATCTCGAAAACGGCGTTGAATGTTGGAACACGCGGCAGGAAGCGGTGATGGGTCGGACAGGAAGTCTTAATTATAATCATCCAAGAAGAAGTAGTTGCCGCTTTTCTTCTGCTCTGTGTCCTAGGAGACGGGCAGAGGGCAAAGGTCATTCAAACAGTATAAAAACATCATGGACTTCAGAGAGATGCAGGGTAGAATAAAAAGAGTGAAGCAGCTGTACACGACAGCATCAGATAATTGGCTACAGCGTAAAACGGTGTGTGTGTGTGTGTGTGTGTTACCTTGATAGAGTTGAGTTTGTTGATACGTGGTCTGAAGTTGTTTGGGTCTCGTCTGAATGTGATCTCCAACAGAGACAAGAACTTGTTCATACCTGCCAACAGGCTCTGTGGACTGATGGACAGAGCGACAAAATGGATTGTTAATGTCAACTGAAACAATGTTAACTCATCGGTAGATAAGATTGAATGTGCAGCAATAACAAATGGATTGTGTCACAGTTATAAAACTTGATTGTAACTTGTAACTAACCAATACAATATTTCCACATTTTCATTTTGACTGAATATGTATCTCCTTACTGCTCCATCTAGTGGACAATTTAATCATTACGGTTTTCCATAGGAGGGGTACAACGGTTATGCAATGTCTCATGTTGATCATTAAGCTTAATCGATGTCAAGTAGGTTTAAATTACGTTTATAGGTTTCAAATTGTATAGGTTTCAAATACGTTTACAAGTAGGGCTGGGCAATATATTGATAAAACGTATATATAACCATTAGAGTCTATGAGATTAGGACTGTATCCATAGCAATGTAAACGGATGCAGAACTGCTTAACTAATCGGAATTTGAGTATTAGTAGTAACAAAGCCATGTAGTAATGTAACTCAATTTATTTTAGCATAGTGTGTGTGCTAGTGTGCATATAGTGTGTGTGTCTTACGTGTTGGCTACTGTGTCTTTGGAAGGGATTCCGTCGAAGACGATGACTCTGTCGGCGAGGTATGTCGCCATGATGAAGTCGTGTTCCACTACGAATGCTGTCTTCTTGGCATGGAGGATGTACCTACACACAAAACATCACAGAAAAGGTACAAATGGCACTGATAAAATTGCTGTCCTTAAATTTGTGACGTCCTCACAAGTACATTAATTGTTTGTGTGTGTGTTGTACCTCTTGATGACTCTAGCAGCCATCAGCCGCTGTTCAGAGTCCAGGTAAGCAGATGGTTCATCAATGAGATAAACGTCTGCTGGTTTCCCCAAACACAATGTTAATGCTACTCTCTGTAGCTCTCCACCAGACAGGACCTGGACCTAGAGACAGACAAACACAATGTTAATGCTACTCTCTGTAGCTCTCCAGAGAGAGAGCGTGAGAAAGGCAGAAAAATAGCGTGACATCTATTTTCTTGTCAATTATTTCTTAATTTAACAATCAGTTTAAGGAAACAATAACACATTAAATCGAAAACTGTATTCAGAGAGTGATTAAAAAAGATTGTGTGTGTGTGTGTGTGTGTGTGTACACTTACGTCTTGGTCTATGATGCATTCGATCTGCATGGGTTTCATCACATCAGTGATGAACTGGGGATGTGTGTACGCATCTCTGATCTTGTCATGAAGCAATGCTCGAACACTGCCCTGTAACACAAAGACATACATTATATTATTAGAATAGCTTCACATCATTTGATACATAGATCTATCAACAGACAGACTATTACAGCAGCTTTACACCATTAGACAGACGGACTTTAAGAGTACCTTGAACTTGGGGCTGATTGTCTGAGGTTTGTAGCTGACGTTGAGGATGGGAACATCACCTGACAGAGAGACAGACAGAGGCTGTCAATTTAAACTGTGTGTGTGTGTGTGTGTGTGTGTGTGTGTGTGTGTGTGTGTGTGTGTGTGTGTGTGTGTGTGTGTGTGTGTGTGTGTGTGTGTGTGTGTGTCTCTCTTACCTCCTCCATCAGCTTTGAGACCTCCAGCCAACATCCTGATGAATGTCGTCTTCCCCGTCCCTGAATACAGAATCACACACTGCTTAGATATACGGTAATTACACACACATTTGTATTACTTATGTCTACAGAAGTTCATAATATACCAACAGCTGTGGACACACAACTGCATTTGAAAGCATCAAATAATCTAGACATTTAGCAGATGCTTTTAATATCCAGAGTAACTTTGAAAGTGTAAGATCAGAGGAAATGGCATGAACCCTAGTCAATAAATGATCATGTAAACAGAGTGCCAGGAAAACTTGTATGCTACAAAGTAACTAGGATGGTAAATATCAAACCTAGCATCTGTGTTAAGTAAACTGAACGCAACATAATGTTTATTTACATAACATGTGAACAAGTAACCAACATACATCTATAATAACTACTGTAGCATCTATCAAAATAGTGCTAGGGGGTGAGGTGGGGTTTTCGGCCTGGGGCACACAACAAACATCACTGCATCACACAACAATACACACAACAAACAACACATCAGTGTATGACACAACACGCAAACGTACCGTTCTCTCCCAACATCACCATGATTTCCGAATCAGTGAACTCTCCTTCTTTGATGTCCAGACTGAAGTCTCCCAGGGTCTTCTTCATGTTGGGATACTGCAAAACAACACGGGTTCAAGTTGGTTCAAGGAACACTGATCTTTTAACCACTTTAAACCACTAAAACCCTATACACTTAGTTGATCCTTTTGCGGAAATCTACTTATCTACATGCTCACAATTCGTTCAGCTTGAAGATCTGATGTGATGAAACCCATGCAGATCGATATGCATCATAGACCAAGACGTAAGTACACACACACACACACACACACACACAGCATCTTTCCTTTTAATCACTCTCTGAATACAGTTTTCAATTTAATGTGTTATTGTCTCCTTAAGTACACACCTGGTAATGTCTAAGTCGTCCGATGTCCTCCTCGTTGGCTGTCTCAGCCACCTTGAAGACCAATGAGGTTTCTCGGAACCTCAGGTTCTCCGTGGGAACGTAACCATCCAGAAAGATGTTGATACCTGGAGCACACACACAGATTCCTCTCAATGTTAACAATCCACAGGACTCTACTAGGGTCGTGTTTTAACTCTGCATCACCCAGAGATCCATTCAAAGTTCTTTTCCTTTAACTCATTGAGTGCCATTGACGTGTTTCACGTGTTTTACCGCAATGGTGCAACGTGCCAATGACGTGTTTCACGTGTTTTTTGGGGGGGAAAAAACGTTCAGAACCCAAGATATCATCATTTGAAGATTTGCTGCTCCATTCACTTCTTGTTTAACTTATTACTGAAAAAGGCTGTATCTCGGCTCCTGAGCACTTTTTTTTTTACTATGTATTTTTCAATGTTATTATGTTATTTTCAAAAGGCAGACAATTGATGTCAACAAGGTCCAATGACCTCATTTGTGAAACCACACAGTGCAACCCTCAGTGATTAGCACCCATCAGGGGATCGATTATACTGGAGATAAATGTTCTGTGACTACTTGAAAAAGGTATAAGAAAATTGAAAAATTGCTGGCACAGCAATTATTTTGCACTGAATGAGTTAAGACCAAAAGTAAAATGTAATTTCTGAGCTCAGCTGACAGCCCTAGTGTGCGTGTCTGTATGTGCGAGTGGCATTTACCCTCTCTAACGCTGAAGGGCATGGTCACCACTCCGTATGCGCTGGGAACGCCGTACAGACAGCAGATGAAGTCAGACAGGTAGTCCAACACACTGAGGTCATGTTCCACTACGATGATGTACCTAACACACACGCACACACACATACACATATTAGTATCAGTCTGTAAACAGTGCTTGGTAAAGGTTGTAATGTCAGGAGTGTTACCTAATAGGTGTGACCAGGGATCTGATGGTGATGGCTGCCTTCAGCCTCTGTTTGACATCCAGATAACTGGACGGTTCATCAAACATGAAACTACAACAGAGAGAGAGAGAGAGGACAGGTAAATAACTTTCAACTGGTTAGAATAGAATAGAAATACTTTATTAATCCCCAACGGGAAATTAAGAAAAAGCCTAGTTCAGACGGACCCAAGATTGGCGACCAAACCGTCGCAAGCCCAATGAATAATTCTTCGAACAACAGCGCGTCTAAAATCAAAGATTGTGCACCAAAAATAGCAAATCTGTTATTTTTGGCACATGACACTATTGTACGACGTAGCATAACTTCAGCATTAGAACGTTGCGTAGAAAAGTCGTGGCGGTTTGAATGACCCCTTATGAGGAGAGGAGAGCAAAGATCGAATGATAATTATGTGAGCATCCACACAGGAGACCAAGTCCTGACGTCACTCGTTCATCCCCTGGGTCACAGAAGGTTTTCTCTATGTAAAATAACTATCTTAGAATAGTCTCATATAAGAATTGTGGTCTAAAAAATAAAATAACTGTCCCGGCGCTATTGCCTGGGAGGTGGCTCTGTATCGTTTACGATAGTCAGTCACTCATATCTGATACAGTTTCTGGCAAAATAATTATTAATTTGGCGACGGTAACATTAGCGTTTTCTCACCGTCAGTTGATCCTGAGTCAAACCGCCAGGATCATTTGTAAATGCTGCGATATTAAACACGTCTATGGGCATTCAGAATGGGGGGAGGGGAGGGGTGGAACGTGACCTAGGTAGGATGTGTACATTACGTCAGACATCGGTGCACTATACTGCATATATTTAACATAACAGCTTTCTGTATGCAGATCACAGAACAGTTAAAGGTACAGAAGGAGAGGTGTGTGTATGTGTATATGTTACATGTCAGCTCTCTGTATGCAGACCACAGAACAGTGCTCATGTGTTTAAAGGTACAGAAGGAGAGGTGTGTGTGTATGTTACATGTCAGCTCTCTGTATGCAGACCACAGCACAGGCAAATCTCTGAAGTTCTCCACCAGACAGATCCTCTACGTTCCTCTCCCGAAGGTGAGTGAGATCTGACAACCCAAAAACAACCCGTCAGAACACACTGAACTTATCAGAAACATGAGTGCGCGCGCACACACACACACACACACACACACACACACACACACACACACACACACACACACTCCTTTACCTAGAAAAAAGTGTGTGTACCTAGCTGTTTACAGACAAGAGTCTGAGAATCCGTGTCATCCTTCCTCGTGAGGATGGCTCCTACTGACCCCTGGTGGCCGACACAGGAAATACAACCATGAACTTGATTGGAAAATATATTCATTTATCCAGTCGCTCGTCGTGAGTGACGTTTATTGATCTACCTTTTATTAGATAGGGACCCGTACATAGAATCATCATGTTAACATGTCATTAAGCCCAACAACACAACAAACATTGATCTTGTGTTCTATTACTTAAATGTATAAACTAATAACCTGTTCTAACATATTTTGATAGACAGACAGGGGAAATTGGTTTGTCATGATAATTTTGATAATTCTTTGTTTTGTAATGTTTACCTTGACAGTCTTGGGGATCTGGTCGACATACTGTGGTTTGACGATGGCTCTCAGATCGTCTTCCAGGATCTTGGTGAAGTAGTTCTGAAGTTCAGAACCTCTGAAGTATGTCAGAATCTCCTGCCAGTCTGGAGGGCTCTGGAACATAAACACTAGGGTTAGTAGCCTATCAATTCTACTAGTATTCATTTGAACATACGATACACTACACACGTCGCTAATACACCAGATGTTGTTGTTGAAGAGGACAGTAGAGAGGTCACTATTAAACATTAGTCTCTTAGTCTGGAAGAGGCATTTCTTACCTAGGTGCTAAAGTACCAGCGTCTTACGGATGCTCTTATACAGCTTGGAAATGGCTTGCATCTACATTTGGAAGCCTCGGTAATATCCATAAAATAGTTGTGAGAGAACTACAGATTGCAGGAATGCCCAAGCCAAGAGCTAAGGCATTGGCTAAATTCTGTTCAATGTCTGTGATAACTGGCAGTCACCACATATGGAGGAGACGATGCTCCGCGTAGCCGTAAACTGAGACTGAAAACGTATGTTGTCGAGATTCCCACGCTTGTGCATGTACTATTGTTTGTGTTCAATAATTTCTTGTTAAATGTGAACACAAACAAAGATAGAGTGTGAGTGTGTGTGTGTGTGTGTGTGTGTGTGTGTGTGTGTGTGTGTGTGTGTGTGTGTGTGTGTGTGTGTGTGTGTGTGTGTGTGTGTGTGTGTGTGTGTGTGTGTGTGTGTGTGTGTGTGTGTGTGTGCGCGCGCTAAGAGCAGTTGTCATTCTCACATCATATTTGCCAAGGTTGGGTTTCAGTTTTCCTGCCAGGATCTTCAGAGCGGTGGACTTTCCAATACCGTTGGTACCAACCAGACCCAAAACCTCACCTGGTCTTGGGATCGGAAGACTAGATGGACAGAGAGAGAGAGAGAGAAGGGGGAGAGATCAAAAATACTTTTAAGGTTAGGGCTGGGCAATAGACCGATATTATATCGATATCAGGACATGAGAATAGATATCATCTGTCATGATATGACATAAGTATTAAGTGTTTTTCCCCCCCCATTTTAACACATTGAATGCCAATCGCGTAGATCTACGCGAACCTATTTAAAGCCGCAGCGTGCCAGTCGCGTAGATCTACGCGAACCGCCGATTCCCATTGATTTTGCCCCAGGTGCACTTTCCGATTTTTTTTTATCCATTTCCGTTTCCGGTTTCCTGTCGGAAACAGAATTATTCGGGTTCCGTTTTTTTCGATCGTATCCGCTTCCTGTCTGGGATCCTGTTTAAAACTCGATTTTCTCGGTTGTTGTTTTTCTCCTCGCTGATCACTGTTTACCGTTGATCTGCTCTATCTTCAAGATGGCGGCACGGATTTGGAAACTGTTTTCGCTGGCCGTTTCTCACGGATCCGCTGTGTGTTTAGAACCAAATGAACGCGCACTTTTAACTTATTTAGCGAGGTCTGTGGCGACATGAAAAAAACAAAAAAACAACAATAAAACGCTGGCACTGGTGAGTACATTATGAGATTAAACTCTGGCATGGAATGTGTTAATCAATGAATCCTTATTTTATACAAAAATTGATAAAATAGCCAATCCACAAGCTCACAACAATGTAACCACTAGATCTGTCATAGCCATCTACCACATATTGTCCACAAATGTACTGTATAAATGAATTGTCCATACCGGTGCAGTTTGAAGGCGTTGGCACAATACCGATGGGTCGTCTCCTTCGACAGGTTACTGGGCAGGTTGACGATGGATAACGCGGAAAATGGACATTTCTACACACACACACACACACACACACACACACACCAGAGAATGTTGTACTACGTCAAGGTACACATTGTCTTGCGTAGCCAGCTAGACGATCATAGATCTCCACCTCCCAATACATCTGGTGACATCTAAATTCAACAAATATTGGTTAAACGTTTAAACTGGGTGCTAACAAATTAAGAGTTAAAATACATATCACCGAAGAACCAATGTAAAACCTTTACAGCGGCCCTTCATATTGAGAAAGTATCAGGATTGGTTTTTAAAGCTGTGGGCGTAGGTTTGTTATCGCTGGTTTTCTACGGTGTCCAAGCCCATTCAGTCAAATTTAGAAGTATCAGTTGGCAGAGATTTCTAATCGTCTGGTTACGCGAGGTACACAATCAACTTAATTGGTTGAAAAAAGGTTTAGAAAACTCTTCAACTTGAGTGAAATCTCCCAGAACAGAAATATAATTATTTACTGTACATTTATTTGATCGATGTGGAAAGTGCAGAACAGGGTTCAGTCGAGTGATTTTTACCTTGATACAGATTCCACAGCCAATACACAGCGACTCAGAGATCCACACCAGTTTACTCTGGGGAGTGACTTCTATACACAGCTTACCTGAAAGCGAGAAAACAAACACACGCACAATCAAGTATGCATAAATACAATACTTATTAACCCTTTAAGACCTGGAATGCATCTGTGTCACTTTAGATTTCTTTGGCTATTCAAAAATAGCAGATATACAAGCTCATAGCAAAAAATGTTTAGATTTTTTTCCAAAAACTGTTAGGATTTAGATTTTTTTAAAGAATTGATTCAGGTCTTAATGGGTAAAATGTATTGGACACACACAACACATGCAAATAAATACACATATAGTATACACACCGCACACATCTCGCAGAATCCATTTGCCAATCTACAAGCTCACAACGTGACACGATATGAAACATTTTGTAGAAGTATAAAAAAGGCATAAGTGGTTCAGAAACTGTCCCCCCTCGTTTTTTTTTTTTTTTAAACAAATCGAACCCTGCGTATACTCGCACACGCACACCAGGACGTACCCATGCGGACAACAGGACAACTCTTCTTGCATTCTTGTCGACATTTCTTGGGTTTACACTTGTCGTGGTTGACGATGGCGATCCTTGTGTTCTTATCCGCCATGATGCACAGCAGCTAAAAGAGAGACAGGGAGAGAGAGAGAGAGAGAGAGGTCAACTTAAACCTCTGTTTATCCACAGAACATTACATCTTGGGACACTGCCGACGTGCGGCTGTGTTTAGAGGACAGATAGAGAGACAAGAGGGAAGGAGTGAGAGATAAGAAGAGGGAGGGAGGACACACACACCCATTCTGAATGACGTCCATCAACCATTCATACTGTCACCTACTGTCTGTCTGTCCTACATCAATATTGTCACTTTGCTGCATGTCTGTACACTATATCAACCATCAATACTGTCACCTACTGCATGTCTGTACACTATATCAACCATCAATACTGTCACCTACTGCATGTCTGTACACTATATCAACCATCAATACTGTCACCTACTGCATGTCTGTACACTATATCAACCATCAATATTGTCACTTTACTGCATGTCTGTCTGTCTGTCTGTCTGTCCTACAGAGACATACAACACTGTCTGTCCTACACGGTCTGTCTGTCTTACAGAGACAAACAACAATATATGTCTGTCCTACAGAGACGAACACCACACAAATTTAAATAGAAATAGAAATAGCAGATATAGTTAAGCTTTTAGTAATATTAAATGTTATGATCTAAACCCAGTCATGACTCATGACCTCTGACATTTAAAGCAGACTGGTAACTACTGTTTGCCTTTTGTATTGCAGGATTGTGTATAATGAACAAAAGAGTGTATGGTGAACAGAAAGACAGAGCTACCATCCATAGAACACCATTATTCTGCTGACAGACTGACCTGACTGACACGCTCAATAGATCCACAGACCAGTGTGTATTAGATGGAAATATAGATCAACATTGGGGTGCAACAGGTAATCAAACTAAAGTGATTTAATCAATTATTTAAAACATAATTGATTTTAATTAAATAATCAATTCTGGGGGAAACCGGCGCCACATTTAAAACAAACTAACTCAAAGCTAGCTGGCAACTAGTTCTTATCACATTAGTCGGTAACTAGTCCCCGTCACTTTAAACAATATCACAAGTCAAACTAACACATTTAATGTAATCATAGATCAAACATCCATCATAGTCCGCATCCAGGGTTTCACCCAGGAAACAAATGTAGTCTAGGTGGCAAGACAAGTACTAGAGTGGGGCGCATATGCAACGTGCACACTACGGCTGCACGTTATGGACAAAATGTAATAAGTTGATATTTATGCCAAATATTTCAATATGTCACCATTTTCATTTTATATTTTAAGTGTAGCAACAGCGAAACATTCTTCAAAAAAACATCATATTGAAAGTCAATAATATCGTATTATCGCTCTTATTTGCATTCCACCAATCGGAAGTCAAACCTGTTTAAGGTTGTTTAAAGGTGTGCTGTAAGTGAAGATTTTTGGTTAAAAAGTTAAAGTTTAATCAGTAACAGGGGTCTCTCTCCCCAGGCTCTTTAGTAAACAACATCGTAAATACATTTTCAGGTGGGTAAACAATTTCATCCACTCAGGAGAGAGAACTCATTCATCAGCTTTTTGTTCCATCACTTCCAATTTCATTTTTTTCTCCTGTATCCGTTATGAGTTCTCTCACCTGACTGGATGAAATTGGACCTTAAAATGTATTTTTCGTTTACTGAGCAAACAACCCTATATATAGCAATGATTACCATGGAATTATAGAGCCATTTAACACTTATTTTTTACTTTATGGTCTTTTAGACAGCACCTAGAACGTTTTTTTCAATGAGAAGCGAGCGAGAAGGTCCCGTGAAACTGTCACAGTCGTGCTCATCTCATACAAACAAGTCTGCCCGTGTCAGACTTTACCTGGTAGAGTGCATACCATTGAGAACTTGCACAGCCGGCCAGGGTTCGAATCTGACCTCAGGCTCTTTGCTGCATGTCCTTCCCCATCTCTCTCCTTGTTTACCACATTATCTCTCACTGTAACTATCCGCATAAATCTATAAAAAACAACTAAACCACAGCTATTGTCCATCACATGTAAAATTGACATCACATGACACATCATGAGTCAAACTAACCCATAATTAACAACACCACCACAAGTCAAACCAACCCACTATTAACATCACAAGTCAAACTAACAGTACACATATAAATAGCCAGCTAGTAGCAGCCAGCAACTAGTTCCTGTACATTTAATGGCATATCACATGTCAAACCTACAGTTAGCCAGAAACTAGTCAAACTAACCTAATTACACAGTAAGTAACTAAGTCCCCATCACATTTAAGGCCATAAAAAGTCAAACTAACCATCAGTTAGCCAATAAGCAGTCAAAGTAACCCACAGTTAGGCTGTAACTAGTCAAACCTACCCTACAGTTAAAGACTGTAATCAGCAGTCATCACATATAATGGCATTGCTAGTCAAAGTAAGCTACAGTTAGCCAGTGAGTGACTACTCAAAACAAACCTACAGTTAACCTAACGAATCAAACTAAAACTACATCAGGCAGTAACAAATCAACCTAATCTACAGTAATCAAGTCTCCATCACATTGAATGGCATCACTAATGCTACAGTTACCCGTTGACAAGTCAAATTAAACAACAGTTACCCCACTCACCAGTTAACAAGTCAAATTAACAACACTCACCCGTTAACAAGTCAAATTAAACTAGTTACCAGGTAACAAGTCAAATTAAAGTACAGTTACCCAGTAACAAGTCAAATTAAAGTACAGTTACCCCACTCACCCGTTAACAAGTCAAATTAACAACACTCACCCGTTAACAAGTCAAATTAAACTAGTTACCAGGTAACAAGTCAAATTAAAGTACAGTTACCCGGTAACAAGTCAAATTAAAGTACAGTTACCCGGTAACAAGTCAAATTAAAGTACAGTTACCCGGTAACAAGTTAAATTAAACTAGTTACCCGGTAACAAGTCAAATTAAAGTACAGTTAGCCTGTAATAACCAGTCTTCATCGCATAAGGCCCAGTATAGTATTTGACAGCTGTGCGGGGGAAAAGAGACACAAACCTTTCCGTTTCATTCTCCTGCTTCAAATAAATCAAACTCACCCGCCGGGCTCCGCGGCCACGCGGCTCACGACTCGTTCGGTGGTGAAATGAAGCCTGTCTGGGCAGCAGATAGACTGAAATGTGAGTGAATTAAAGTGCTGTTTAGTTTTCAGCAACGTGTTCTTGTTCAGCAGAAAAAAAGCCGGCTGACGGAGCCCTGTGCGTGGGGAAAGATGGCGGTGGACTGACCTCACGTCACCGGGGCGTTCCACAGCATGGGGAAGCCTGGTTCCGTGCTCATATCCGGTTTAAAGCCCGCCTACTGTGTCCGGTAATTTCCACGCACACATTACACACAAACACAGAGACCTTTTCCGTATCCGCTCTAGACCGGATGCGATAACTCTAAAGTGAACTTTGACGCTGGTCGGGAAGACGCGGGCGCGGCGGGATGACGCGGTAAAATCCTTTTCCTTTTTTTCTTTTTGTCTTTTACATCTTTATTGAAAAGATAAGAAATACATACAAACAAAGAACACCAGAGCCAGGGGGAATCTTCTAAGAAAAAGAAAAACTTAAATAAAAAGAAAAATACAAGTAGAAAAATTAATATACTAAAAAATATATATATATTTTCTGAGTTAAAAATAGTTTTAATACATTTTTGGCTTCATAAAAAAAAAGAAGACAAAAGGCTTATAATAGCAATTTAAGGATTTATTTATATGACATTTAGCTAAAATATTTACCAAATTGATTATGTATTACGTTTATTATTATGGTAGATGAAGAAACCATAGAGTATAAAACATATCGGAAGAAGCCAAACAATTTGTTTCGAGAAATGACGCAATAAAACCTGCGACTGGCGGTGAGTGGTGACGTCACCAACCAGCGACCGAACTTGACTTGAAGAAGTGGGAGATTCGAAGGAGGAGGAGAAGCGACGAAAACAAACAATAGAGGAACGTTTTAAATACATTTTCGGGGTCAAATAACGCTACATTCGAGCCGCTGAACTGACACGTTGGAGACATTTTGGCAGGTTAACATGTAAGTACCGTTGTTTGTGTGGAAATAACGCTTTAAACCACCATTCGTGTGCGACGACAATAATTAACGTGTGGAATGTTGTGCTAAATAAATGAGTCCCAACACTATTCAATGCTTTGCGGTTATTTTGCCTATTGAAGATTTGTCACATTACAGTCAACAAAGGAAAGGCGGTCAGTCAAATGGAGTCATGGAATTGGATAGGTCACCAGTGTTGCTAGCCGCAAGCATCCTATTTTTTATATCTGGAATCTAGAGTTGCAATGCCAACCCTTGACAGTTCATTCATCCAAACAGAAAAGTCCTATCTGATTGTATAAAACGACGTCAAACTCACCAACATTGCAGCTGTATGGAAAGCTTGAGTTATCCTCTTTCTATCTGCAAAGCTTTTGTTTCATTAAAATCCACCGTAGACATTACTATGACATTAAATTCTGTGCAGGTGATTATTAAGTGTCAGAGTTTGGAAGCGGTCGTTTTCAATAACCCAACGTCCTGCTGCCTCCAGGGTTATGTGCAATTTCGAAACGGGTGGTACGCAGGACCGTTGAGTGATTTCCAACTGGAACACTTACAAAAATGAATCACCTGTATGGAATTTATTGACAGAAAGTAGCTCATAACATGTCTACGGTGGATTTTTATGGAACAAGAACTTGGCAGATAGAAAGAGGCAATGTTGGTGAGTTTAACGTTGTTTAATACAATCAGATCTGACTTTTCTGTTTGGATGTATGGGCTGTCAAGGGTTGGTATTGCACCTCTAGATTCCAGATATGAAAAATAGGATCTAAGAGTTGCTTGCGGCTACAGTGTTGCTGTAACACCTGCCAGGCACGTTCAACAACAAGGCAATTCAATGGGCTTTACACAAAACATTAAGCAAAGGAAAGGACATTTAAGTTGTGTAGTTGTGTTAACGATGCATTGGTGTTGTTGAGCTCTGCTTGACAAGTGAACTGTGGCTATTTAGAGGATGGCCACGCCAAGTAAGACCCCCCCGGGGGCGGACCCCAAACAACTGGAGAGAACTGGTACCGTCCGGGAGATCGGCTCCCAGGCCGTGTGGTCCCTGTCGTCATGTAAACCAGGTGAGATTGATTGACAGAATGACGGCTCCACTGGCAAAATACAGTGTGTTTTTCAATGTTATTGATTTGGTTATCATTCAACATGTTGACTGCCTCTGATGAGCAAAGTCTCTCTCTCTCTCTGTCTGTATCCGTTTCTTTCGCTCTCCCTCCCTCCCTGTCTGTCTGTCTGTCTGTCTGTCTCTCCCCCTGTCCACTCTGTCTATCTGTCTCCCCCCCCCACCCTTTCCCCAATCTCTGTCTATCTGACTGTCTCCCATCTCTCTCTGCTTCCCCTCCCCCTCTCTCAGGTTTTGGAGTGGACCAGTTGAGGGATGATAACTTGGAGACCTACTGGCAGTCTGATGGCTCTCAGCCTCATCTGGTTAATATACAGTTCAGGTACACACTCTGTGCACATTTGACATTAACATTTGACCACAGTTAAGGGAAAAGTGACTCAAAGTGTGATCAGTGAGCAGAAGAAATCGTTTCATCTAATTCATTCACCAAAAATTCATCTAAAATATTGCCTCTGTTGTCGGCAGAAAATTCCATATTTGATCTTTTTATGTTTTTTCATAAATTAATGCTATTGGTCATCCTTTAACCACTTAAGGCTTATTTTATGCTTGGTCGTACGACTGAATTTCCTCTGCGGGATCAATAAAGGTCTATCTATGACAGCGTCACGGTCCCGCAAAAGTAGCAATAAATAGCCAATCTACCGCATTGCATTGTGAGCTTGG
Source organism: Gymnoscopelus braueri (assembly GCF_963280865.1). Classification (NCBI taxonomy): domain Eukaryota; kingdom Metazoa; phylum Chordata; class Actinopteri; order Myctophiformes; family Myctophidae; genus Gymnoscopelus; species Gymnoscopelus braueri. The sequence goes on along the minus strand of NC_137620.1, from coordinate 36,350,526 downwards.
TTCTTTTTTCGATATACAAGGTTTCTGGCCGACAGCAACGCTATATGTGTGAAACGATTAATCCTCCGCTGAAAATTCTTCAAATTAAAATGTTTTATCATAATGTTTGGTCCAAATTCATCACACAGATTCATAGTCGAATAAACACAAAAACAATTGACATTGAGCGATATTTAAAATAATCGTTAGTTGCAGCCCTATTAACATAACGGATGGCAAAGATGATGATGATGATGAGGATGATGAGAGTGTTTGTTGTTCTCCAGGAGGAAGACCACGGTGAAGATGTTGTGCATTTATGCTGATTATAAGTCAGATGAGAGCTACACTCCCAGTAAAATCTCTGTCCGAGTCGGGAACAACTTCCATAACCTGCAAGAAATCACAGTAACCATGCTATCTTCTGTTATTTCTATCATCATCAACAGTATCCATAATGAAACATTACATACTGTAACATAGTCTAAGCTGTAACATGTGTTTTTTTTCCTATGGCAAGGTATGGAGTGCCCATTTTTGTCATGTGTATGTGGAAGGTTTTACTACAAATGCATTACTTGTTAAAGCACTTTAAAATAAGGCAGATACGGCAACGCCTCACCTTTCCATGCAATTGCACAGCAACATGCAGGGACTACTTTCTTGTAGAAATTGTTTTTGTAGTGACATTTTATTTGGAATGTGTTTATGATTTTCATGTTGCTATATTTTGTAATTTCATAAAAGCAATAAGAAATAATATTTTAAAATCATGTTAAGCACAGCCTTCCATGGGTTATTGCTTTATTAACCTCTGTTGCCTTCATTCCCTTCTCATCCTCTCTTCTATTCATTTCTCCTCTCCTCTCTACAGCAGTTGGAAATGGTGGAACCCAGTGGATGGATCCACATCTCCTTACTAGACAATGTAGATATTACGTTTTGTACAGTATATGTGTTCTCATATATGTATGCTACATACAAAAGTGTATTGTTGCTGTGAGGCAGAAATCTTGTATCTCCATATTTCAACTTTTTTAATGTTTTGTTTTGTTTTGTAAATGGATGCCCTACTTTGTTGTACAAGAGTGTCAATTAAAATAATAAAAAATAGTCAATCTACAAGCTCACGCTCTGCTATTTAAACTTTTTTTAATTTGGAAAGTGGTTAAGTCTGTCTTTTTTTATAAATATTGAACCAGTGAAGTATTAACAAGAGCTTATGACTAAATAATAACTATTGGAACACAGGACTGAAGTTCTTTTTTTACCATCACCTAAAGTACCCAAAAGTAACGGTTTAGGTCAGGACATACAAGGTTTCCACCCGACACGACAGCGACAATGTTATTTGTGTTCATTGACGTCGCCTCACTTTGTGTGTGTGTGTCCTCACTTTGTATGTGTGTGTGTCCCTTCCAGGCGAACAGCCCTATCCGTACGTTCATGATCCAGATAGCCGTTCTGGCCAACCACCAGAACGGCAGAGACACTCACATGCGACAGATCAAAGTCTACACGCCCGTAGAAGAGAGTTCCATCGGAAAATACCCACGATGCACCACGGTGGACTTCATGATGTACCGAACCATCAGATGATTCATAGACATTTCTTCACCTGTAAACGCCTGTACACCTTTTACCTACAAGCCTTCATCTGGACGAGTCTTAAAGTCTGGGAACTGCACAAATTGTGGTTGTTTGTAGCAATGAATTGAGAGCAACTGGGGAAGAAGTTGGAACTCTGTGGTTGTACTCATAGATATATATACATGTTTGATTGATTGAATACTTTATTATAAGGTTTGTTAACAGTACAGGTGGTACAGTCGAAGGTTATGCTAAAAGAATAACACAAAAAGACCCATGGGGCTTGTTTCCATTGTGGCCCATTGTACTCCATTCATCAGTAATACTCAATTCATAAGTAGTGTAGACACCACACTGGCCGCTGCTTTTCATTCAATGTGTCAATGCGGACGCCATATTGGCAGGGGCAAGCTGTGCCTCCTAATACATGCATGCCCCATGTATGTCTATTTTCTATTGAAGCAGGAGGCCTCTCCTCAATGAAATCATCATACCTCGCTGAATTCTCAACAGGTTTTGAAGCCGATATAGGATACTTGGTACCCATTTAGACCTGTTACAACTATACGTTATTATACCTTTCAAGTCGGGAACGTCTCTGTGTCATTTTAGTTGTTGCCATATAGCAACATCATTCTTTTTACATTTTTTGAATAATAAAAATATATGTTTTTCAGAAAACATTTAGAAGGTGTTTTTAGAATTGGCCTCAGGTCTAAATGGTTTAAATAAATGTGGGTTTTCATTTCAAAACACCTTATCTTATGTAGATGGCAATGATTATAAAACAGGAAAATAGTTTTGGTCTCATGTACTTGTAAGTCATATTTCTTGCAGTGGAGTTATGACAATTTGCCCTTGCCGATATGGTGGCGATATTGACGTACGATCCGGTGGCCAATGTGGCGTCTACATATACAGTATTACGGTGATTCAAACCCCACTGCAAATCTGGTTTGTTGGCAAAATTCATAAACTTATCAACTGTATGAAATAAACAAATCAAACAAGGTCTATGTAAATAGCTCAACACAACTAATATGAGTGGTTTCTCCAAATTCAACACAAAATGCAACTTGATTACTATTGCAGTGCCAGAATTATTCAAACCCTTCATGGCAAGTGTCCTTAAATACTTCGTAGAGCACCCTTTGACGGAAGCATTTGAAAATTGTGGGAGGCTCGAGAGACTAGGTTGTACTGGGAAAGTTCTGCTTAGCTGACACCTGCCCCCAGTACAACTGCAGGCTTCTACTGGAGGCCAAGACTTTGTGAGTATTGTGATGGAATTAGAGAAACTGATAGAGACTGTACGTCTAACACTGTTGCTGACTGTTCTGAACCCTCATATGTTTTACTTGTTTTCCTGGTTTGAATAAAATCAGTTTTTATTTTCTTAAAGGGACCGCTGCTTTTGATAACTAATGAGATGCGGTGAGGAGAGCCTCAACACAAAGCCAACGTTAGCAATTGTCTTGTTTCAGTGGTTCTCAAACGTTTTAATTTCAAGAGCCCCCAGATAGATTGGTGTGCATTAGGGCCACGGACCCCCAAAACTCTGAGTGTACAAATGAACCCTGTCTGGTCCATTTGGTTCCATTTTTACACTGTCAGGTTTTCAGAACTGCAAGGGTCCATTTGGTTCCTAAATATCAACAATTTAGCTGGGGACCCCCCTGGAATCCACAACACCTTGAGAGCTCATTGATAATTAAAACAATGCAGCTGTGTCTCATTAATGAATGAAAATAAAATTGCATTACTAAGAGTATCAAACATTACAGATCCCACAACCACAAACCCATGTTTTTCATTACAGGAAACAGTTCAACATGAATTCCTCATTTAACCCCTTTGAGTCCATATTTCTGCTTTTGATATCCTCTAGTCATTTGTTTGTATGGCTCGTGGGGATATGTTTCATCCCTGCTACATGCCTGTCCTTTTGGGAAAGGCATTTAACAAATATATATATAAAATTTTTAAACCACATCCCTGTCTTCCCTATTTTAGGGAAATTTGTGAAATGTGAGCCTGTAGATGGGCCATTTTCACTATTTGTCATAAAAAGAAGTATATAGGGCTTAATTGGTCAATACAATGTCCCGCCTTCTGTTTATTTTTCTATTTTTTTTACAAATCAAACCCTGGTAACATGTAAGTACCTTAACCTGAACCCTAAGCCAAATCCTTATTCTAATCCTAATAAGAATAGTGCCTATAACTTTAATATTGGAACTACATGGTCAGTATTCTGTCATGGTGCTGGACAGAGTACCTCAGAGGCATATTTTTAGGTATAGTTGCAACACTGGAGATAGATAGTGGAGGAGCCAATACCAACAGTATGGTTGATTGATTGATGGATTATTTTCAGTGGGTACTGGGTAGGAAAGAGCTGCATCATTCTAGATGTTTACTGTAGCTGACCCATGTCTAGATGGTGTGGAGACTCTGGAGTTTGTAGAGTTGGAAATATGAGTGCGAGAACTGGTTGTGTGTACTAACGTGTATGATATGACACCAGTCTGACCTCTGCCCTTAAGCTGGCCTGATCTGTTTGTTACAGCTTACACAAACATCAAATATTTATACACATTGTTTCTTATAATTTCCTTTTTTCTTCTTGACTCAAGGCCTGAGAGAGAGAGAGACAGACAGACAGACAGACAGACAGACAGACATATACCATGTACAGAGAGACAGACAGAGAAAGAGTGACAAAAAGGGAGAGAGCGAGAGAGATGCATAGGTTGTATTCAAATGTGACAAGCACATTCTCTGTGTGATTGAACTGTTCAAGCTCTTTCAGTTGTAAACAGTTTTTCTTTGCCCTATACAGAAATTCCACAGCTATCATGATTTATTTGTAAAATACCAGTCAAGTATTATTGTTAATGGAGAAAATACATATTTTAATGGAAAAGGGATGTTTCGGCCAAGAGAGCTTCAGGAGGTTGAACCTGAAGCTGATGAAGTCTCTGCTGCACTCGAAATGATTCAGTCCCCACTCCCCACTGCAAATCAGGTTTATCGGCAAAATTCACAAACTGTCAACTGTTGGGGGAAAATAAATAAAAATCAATCAAGAAAAATGTAAATAGCTAAACACTAACACTGGTATTATGTCTATGTTTAAAGCCATTACAGGAATGCTCCCTCCATGTGTTCAATGCTGACAGAGAACTCTAGTCACAGGCCTGCTCAGGTGACTTTTTATTGCTCACGGTTCCTTGTGCACAGTCAGAGCTATAGATAAAGGCAGCATTCTCTGTCAGTGCCCCACCAGAGATGTTCTATTGCCATTCAAGTCAGGACAGTGACAGCCACTCTAGAATTTTGTTAGTGACATTACATTTGTTGTGCTTTGACATGTTTGTTCTCCATATTGACAATTTGTTCTTTGATCTGTGGGCCCATGTGCCAGACTTTAACAGATATAAGCCACATTTGATATATGTTAAATGAATAAATAACCCTCTGGTATGAAGGATTCTCTGACCGGAATAATTTCCATAGTGCTTCCTCATTTTAGCCGGGCAAGGCCACTTGGCCTTTTGTGTTGTCCATGTTTTGAGTGAACAAAGGCCAAATGCCAGGGTAGCAAGGTCATAATAAAACATCAGGTCCACAGAAATAATAATTTAACTTAAGGGTTAGGGCCTTGTCAACAAAAGACAATGGTGTCTGAAAACTGAATTGATAGGAAAGAGGAAGAGGAGAAAATAGTTAAATCAGCTGGGGCAGCATGGGGCATTAAGGCCGCTTTGGTGGCATATAATTTTTTGAAGGGCATAAGGCCAAACTGAGGGGCAACGGCGGCCATGGCCTTCATGGCCTCCGCGGAATTCCTGCCCTTGTATCAACCCATGCAGCATTAAAGGGTCAACTTGAATAAGTTGTTGTTTTTTATAACCAATGCCCCACCCTACCCTCTTCTGTCAGAGACTAAAATTGCATATAGAGAGCTTTATTGATCCCTGTGGGAAACTTGAAATTGAGTTCAAACTCAGGACAGATCATTTACAGGATAAACAAGTGAAATAGGAAGGGATGAAACAAAAACATAGCAGAGATTGAATCTGATAAATAGGTTGTCTGCAAAAAAACAAACAAACAAAGCAAACTTGTCTTACAGCATAGGCATAGGGCAATGACCAAACCAATGATGCCATTAGCCAGGACCAATAAGATATCAACAGCCAATAGACTGTTCCACCATTTAACACACACACACACACACACACACACACACACACACACACACACACACACACACACACACACACACACACACACACACACACACACACACACACACACACACACACACCAAAAAACATCATGATTACAAAAAATTAAGTACATGAGATATGTTAATTGTAATATTCACTTACTCCACTTGAGGGGTACAGAGACCATGGAATGACATCTGACCACACACGCATGCACGCACGCACACGCACACACACACACACACACACACACACACACACACACACACACACACACACACACACACACACTTGAGGGGGTTCCAGGGGGTCCCCAGCTAAATTATTGACATTTAGGAACCAAAAATGAACCCTAATGCTGCGTTGTCTACCATTAATTTTCAATGGAAGCCAGCGACATGAAGATACAAAGATACATCTGACATTTGTAGCTGCTACAGAAGCTACAACAGCTGCAAAGCTACATAAAAGTTGAGCTGCTTTCAACTGCAGCTACAAAGACACAAAGCTACAAATACAGTGTGTATCTTTATATCTTTTGTATCTGCCAGTGTGAACGCAGCATTACAGGTCTTTAACTCCAAGAAGGTGCAAATGGTACCTTCTTGGAGTTACAAATGGAACCATTAGGTTCCATTTGTATGCTCTCAGAGTTATGGTGGATCTGCGGCGATAAAGAAAAAAGAAAACCGTGTTTTTTTTTTCATTTAAAATAAATAAATATTAACATTATATTATAATTAAAATCGTAGCGTTTTTCCATTTATGTGGGGGCCCAATTGCAATATCCTCACGGCCCACCAATGGGCCCTGGCCCACAGGTTGAGAATTACTGGCCTGGAACTGAAAGCCATAATGAATGTAAAATAGATCAGTGGTTCTCAACCTTTTCAGGCGGTGACCCCCCAAAATAATCGTATTTGAACTGGGGACCCCCCACCCTGACAATCACTTGGAATGTAGGAGTTAAGGCATTACATTTTGTTTAACTCGGGTCCACAGATAAATATTGTGAAAATAGCCGATCTACAGCCGATCTTTCTTTTGTATTTCACAATTTGTTGATAACTTTTGATGCAGTAATGGTCTTTTTTTCTTGAGGTATTAAAAAGGTCTTAAAATCCTTAAATTGTCACATTGTCCGACCCACAGGTTGAGAACCACTGAAATAGATGACTGCCTCAGCAGTGCATTACTGCAACTGTGGGGGGAGTTTATAATAAAGCTTTGTTTTCCCATGCATGAGTGTCAGTTTAGAAAAATAAATGAATAAGAAAAATTATATCATTTAAAATACATTTCCTTTCAGAAATTGACTGTGATTTTTTTTATTCCACAGCATGTAAACGGTTCAACTTGTAGGCTATAATTGACAATACACCATATAATATAATAATACAAATTAAGATTAAGATGAAAAATACATATCAGGCTATATAGGCTAGATATGCGGTTCTCCCCCCAGGGGTCCTTGAGGCAGTTGAGGGGGTTCCAGGGGGTCCCCAGCTATGAGTCAATATATCATCAAAATCAGTTTAACCACATTATATATTTTTTGGAAAATCACAAAAGAATCTCAACAGAAATCTAGTTTTAGGGGTACTAAATATTTTCAAATAGGGATCCACAGCCAAATTCTTATTAATTTGGGGGTCCTTTCCTTGACATAGATTATCATTTGACCCCCCCTCTCCCCTCCATGCCAGCCCCCTGTGTGTGTGCGTGCGTGCGGGTGTGTGTGTGTGTGTGTGTGTGTGTGTGTGTGTGTGTGTGTGTGTGTGTGTGCTCAGCAGCTGTCGTCATTTCCCCAACAAGGAAACCATATTCGCGCTAAACTAGTTGGACGCCACGGACTAGAGAGAAAGAGAGAGAGAGGGAGGGAGAGAGAGAAAGAAAGAGAGAGAGAGAGAGGAAAGAAAGGGAAGAGAGAGTGAGGTAGAGGGAGGGAGGAAATAAAGTGTGTGTGAGAGAGAGAGAGAGAGAGAGAGAGCAGGGTTAAGGGACCTCTATAATTTCTCATGCTCTTGGCGCCAATCCGGGGGCGAAAAGAAAAATAAGACTTGTTCGCTTAATTTGGTGCAAAATTGATGGTGTAATAATAATAATCGGGGTTTTTTAATCCGCGATCAATCAGCCATCGATCCGTGCTAACCTACCTAGCCTCGTTAGCACGTTAGACCCAGTGTCACCACATACATTAGAACTAAAACCTAAAAGCCCAGACAGTCCCAACAACAACAATAGGCCAGGTGTAATAATCTACAAGGTGCTCGACATGGGGGTGAGTGTGAGTTATTATTATGTTTATTATGTGTGTGTGAGTGCGTGCGTGTGTGTGTTAACCCTGGACTGTGGACTGGATGTGAACAAAGAGTGTGCGTGCGTGTGGATGGACCCTGATCGGTGATGGAGAGAGAGAGAGACTGGAGAGAGAGAGAGAGAGAGAGAAAGAAAAAGGAGGAAGCAATGAGAGGATGGATGGCTGGCACCCACCACCAGGCTGTTAGCCTGTTAGCTTAGCTGTTAGCCAGAATACCAAAACGCTCGCCCCAAAACACAGTCGCCCCGTCCGGCGCAAATCCGGCGACCTCGGAACTGCGTCGCCACCTGGTTTTCCTAAATGTAACCTCAGTAAACTATGCCTAAACAAACCTAACATTATTCCTACACGTAACGGCAGTAAACTGTCTAAACCTAACCTTATTCCTAAGCCTAACCTCAGTACGCTATGTCTAAACCTACCTAACCTAATTTCTAAACCTAACCTAAGTAAACTATAATAACCTAACCTTATTCCTAAACCTAACCTCAGTAAACTATGTCTAAACCTAACCTTATTCCTAAGCCTAACCTCAGTAAACTATGTCTAAACCTAACCTTATTCCTAAGCCTAACCTCAGTAAACTATGTCTAAACCTAACCTTATTCCTAAGCCTAACCTCAGTAAACTATGTCTAAACCTACCTAACCTTATTTCTAAACCTAACCTAAGTAAACTATAATAACCTAACCTTATTCCTAAACCTAACCTCAGTAAACTGTCTAAACCTAACCTTATTCCTAAACCTAACCTCAGTAAACTGTCTAAACCTAACCTTATTTCTAAACCCAACCTCAGTAAACTATATGCCTAATAAACCTAAGCTTATTCTTGAACCTAACCTCAGGAAACTATGCCTAAACCTAACCTTATTCCTAAATTTAACCTCAGTAAAACGGTGCCAAAACCGCTGCATGGGGGCGAGTGGTCCGCGAAAAAAAAAGGGGACGAGCGTGTTTTGGGGCGAGGCTTCGAGTTACCGCCGTTAGCCCCGGTTAGCCACACATTCATTATCATTGCGTCTTGCTGGTTTAGTAACTTTAGTACCTAAATACATTCCCCACGTTGGACCCTACTGTGTGGTTTTTAGGTGTGTTTGTGTGTTTTGTGCGCGATCGACTGTTGTGGTTGTTTGTTGTATTATTATTTGACATTGTTAGCTTGTTAGCTATAGCCCCTCTCTCTCTCTCTCCAGGAATCCATCTTTATGATGGTTGCTTTGCATTTCCATCAGTGCTGATTGAACACTTTTGTTTTCATGGCCAGTCGGGTATTAAAACCCATGTGTTTTACATGTGATCTAGCTGCCCCTGTAGTTCAATGCCCCGATTAAATATCATGAGATTATTAAAGCTAGTTTGTGAAAGCATTGTGGGCTTTTTGGCCATGCTTGAGTTTGATCCCTTCACTTTCACTCCAGATAAACCAATCCACGTGTTGTGTGAAGTCTGTACCTTGCCTTGTGCATGGTACAGCATGAAACAGAATTAATTCTCTGCATATCAATGCATTCCTTCCCCTAATTGTTGCCTTTGCTGTTTGTCCTGGACTGTCAGTTAATTAAATGCACTTATTGCAATCAATGATGACCTGTTGTTGAGTGTCTACTGCAGCTCTTAAACATTCTCATCCCTTGGTGCAGTGTAACCATGTCAATGAATGTACATTCTTTTACAGAGTTTGTATTGGATGTGAACTGTCCATACTAGTACAGTGATTCTCAAAGACCCCCAGGGATCCATGAGGGGGTTCCAAGGGGTCCCCAGCGATTTTAAAAAAATATAGCATCAAAATCAGTAATCATTTTAGCCCTATATACAAGGGCTATTTGAAAATAGCCGATGAAAATAGCAAAAAAAAACTAGAACGAATATTTTTGAAATAATTGTAACGACACAAATCTTGTATAGGTGTCCCTGGTACAAAATATTTTCAGATGAGGGTCCACGGCCAAATACATATTAATTTAGGGGTCCTTGATAAGAAAAAGTTTGAGAACCAACCACTGCATTTGTCTAATTAAATAAAGCTTCTACATTGGTAGGGGGGGTTTAATTTCATGGTATTTTAAACTTAACAAAGGCCTATAATAATAATCATCACAACACTGTGCATTGCATTACTTTACCATTCAGCTATTTTTGGTGGTCAAATAACAGGTGTTAATCAAGCTACATGTTTCAGCAATCCAAGACACAGCCAAAGAAAGGTGTTTTATTTGTAGCAATGAACTTTTGTTAGAATCAGTTTTGTAGCATTATGCATACCAGCTGCTCAATGCTCCATTAAAATATGTTCTGCTAACTCGACAGCTGTCTCCTATGTTGACACACTGAACAAAATAAAAATAGATGCATCTTAACAACTTAAACCCTACATACTTGTTGACCGGAGTCCCCCGGGGTCTGTACTTGCCCCCCCCCCCCCCCCCCCTTTTTTTGCCAAATGCATGTTCGCCCCCAGAATAGGGACGGGTCACGCTAGAGTTCATGTGGTTCATCATCACAGTGGTGGCATAGCTAAAACTACTGGTTCTGGATTTCCTTGAGCTGTGGTTTGGTGGTTTCTGTGCAAGGCCTGTGTGAACAGTTTGCAACAAATTGAGCAAAACGGTCACCTTTCTGCTGTAAACCGCGTGGATCAAATTAGTAGCGATCTAGCTAGCCTACTAATGTTCAGTTGTATTCTGATCACAAAATTACCAACCCAAGCAGCTTTGCTTGCTCACCTGCTGTGCTGTCCAAAGAATTATGGCACTAAGAGAATGCTCAAATGAAAATATGAATCCGGAAAGTACTGTACTACATTTATCATAATAGGGAGAAGACAATTTGTTGAATAAAAGACTTGCATTAAATAACAGAACAGCCAGATAAGCTTGTTCTTGTCTCTACTAGCTGGCTTCTCGATTTGTGTGACTGTTGGCCTGGCAAAGCATTGGAAAAACGTCTGCAATGCAAATCCATAAAATATGCAGCCAAGCACAGAACTTGTTTCTTTGGATTACATTGAGAGGTGCCAACATAGCCTTCCTCAAAATCTGTGTAGGCGTACCTGAATGGCTACCAGACAACGAACTGTCTCAGAGTGTAGTATTGTACTCAGCAGTGATACAGTGATTGATTATCTCACATCTGTCCTATCTCACATCTGTCCTATCTCCCCACCTGTCTTTCTCTCCTCACTCCATCACTCCTCATCACCATCTTTCTGTCTAACACCTGCCACCTCCCTCTGTCCTTAAACCACCCACCCATTGCTCTCTCACCCCTCCCACATTTCTCCGTCTATCATTCCAATCTCATCCCTCTCTCTACCCCCACATTTGAACTCTTGACTCTCTCTCTTTTACTTTCTCCTCTGTTCACAATTCCTCTTTTACTTTCTCCTCTGTTCACAATTCCTCTAACTTGGCACCCTCTCTTCCACTACTCTCCTCTTCCTCCACTATCCCTTCTTCCATTCTTACAGAGGAAGAATAACAAAGCCAAGGAGAAGAAGGCCAAGCGCCAGGAGGAGAGAGCAGTTATGGATGCCGTTTGTGCCAAGGTGGATATAGCCAATAAGGTGAGAGGCCTGAGTGGGATTAACCAATGAGATTAGAGAAACAGTTTGAAAGTCCTGGGTGAGGGCACAAGATGGCTTAAAGAATTTTCATGGTTGGTTAGTTTTTTGTTTCGTTTTTTCCTGAAACAACATTTGCAGTCTAATCGATGGCTAATCAAGTGAAATATCTTTAAGAGTCAAATAAAAATCCCACCCCAGACGGCAGCATTTCAGGTGGACAGCAGGACCACAGCCGTTAGAAAATCATAGTTTGTTTGTTGACACAGTTTGTCAGACTTGTCTCAGTACCCAGTAAAACAATGGCTGTGTACAGGGTAAAAAAGGAGGGGTCCTAGTATAGACTACTAGTAATTCTCAACCTTTTTGGCTGGCGACACCTCAAAAAGACTTGGCCACCAAGGCTCGCGACCCCCCTCCTTCACGACTCCCCAATCTAACAACATACACACACTGAGCAAACGCGCGTGTGTGCGTGCGCACACTGAACAAACACGTGCGTGCGCACAACGACTGAGACTGCTTGCACAGTCTGCTGCTACTGAGTGTTCCCCTCAGCTACATAGATGGACAGACAACTGGATGCAGGTTAAATTGACATGTATTGTATTGGCCTCCCAAGGACACTCAGTTGAACATAAACATAATACTGTCAGTGCTAAAAATAATGTCAGCCACCCACAGCAGAACCCAAATCACACCCCACTACCACACTGCTATACTAAAGTATAAGTAAAATGGCTACATTAGTCGCTATGGCTTTAAAACGCAGTTTTTGATAAGAGGAGTAATATCTCACTCGAGTCGAACCGTGCATCCAATCAATAGGAAAATATACAAAACACTTGGGTGTCAGAATCTGACACAATTTATCCCCCCTCCCACTTTGCCTCAACTTGCCCACTTTGAGTTTCTCACTTTCAGGTTGAAGTCAAAAAAGAATTGTGGGGTGTTAATTGTGTGATATTTTTATGGATGTTAGTATCTTACTAACAGCAAGATGCATCCACCACACTGTTCCATCCACCATCCACAGGCTGTTGAGAGCCACAGTTTCATGTATTGTGACAGTTTCCTTACTTAATTTAACTTTTCACTGTTGTTGTCATATGAAAGGGAGCAGGGAGCGCAGAGCTAGCGTGAACGCTCTGTCTGTCTCGTTGTGGCCAGTGCCACACACACAGACGTGTGCGTGCACACACACGCTTCCTCGCTCTCTCTCTTCTTTAAATGTGATTACCGGTAATAATAATCCTACTAGATATCTTTTTTGTGTGTGAGGTCCAGTACCAGGAAATAATGAAATGCAGCCTCAGCATTGTCAATTATAGACCTGTCTCATATCATGTATAATGTATATATGAGAAGGATTATGCTAATATATTTACTCATTCTAATAATAATGAATCATTTAAAGATCTCTTTGTTGGTGTTCTGCCATCTCTCCGTCTGTTTACTGTCTTCTGTCATGCTGGTCTGTTACCCACTCTGTCCGTCTAGACTGGTCCCTGTAATGCCACCCTCCCATTTATTGATGAGGGGGTGCTGTGTTGATGCCAAATGCCTTTGAAATTGTGTGGGTTTCATTGCAGTGACATTTGTCAGATCACCCAGGCAGCCAACTGTTTGCTGGATCCAAAACCAGACATAAAATATAATGGACATTGTCCTTGAATCATACTTATAAGTTATGATTGAATGGACAATATATTTGTTCTTGAATAAAGATGCAAATGACGTCACAAACAATCGGAATTATGCATAAGCCTGCCTGTAATTGGCCTGGATGGCATAATTCTGTGGTTCAAGTGCTCTGTGAGTTCTCAGGGCGATCTAGATGACGATTGGGTGTGACATCACTGACTAATCCTTGGCATGTTGTGCGTTGATTGGCTGGCATAAAGATGTCGGCTCTTTTATTTAGAGCAGGCCATGGCTAGCTAGTCAAGAGATGGTTTACTTTGCGCTGACATTCGAGTTAACATTAAGGTTCCCAGGAGTGGAGTGGTTATGGAATTCTGTAACGGCTTAAATACTAAATTGTTATGGGAATGAGATTAGGATTTGTTTACTGTATTATTTGTCAGTCTCTTGGGTATTGCAGGCTGCAGCCTTGTTTGCACTGCTAAAAGTGGCACAACATTTAGCCTACCACTCATTGAACTGCACGCAGACATACTAATATAGACTTCTCTCTATGCATTTTCCAAAATGTTAGAGCCTAATGCTTTGTTTGTATTTACCCAGGCATTTTGTATCCACTATTTACCATTTACATTGTATCTACTATTACATTGTCTTGTGTAATAATAAGTAATAAAAAGTATAAAAAGTTCATTTCATTACTATACCCTAGAAGAGCAGTGGTTCCCAAACCGTGACGAAAGTCCAGACCTGTGCCTTGTGATTTTGTGACAACCACATATTGCAATATACAACTATACAAAAAGTTAGAAATTATTAAAAAATGTATTTACTGTATCCGAACGTTGTGCACACAAATTGTACAATACAGAGACGAATTCTATACCTTTAAAAAATATAATCTAACCACTACCACTTTCATCCTGGAATTTTCCACAATTCTGTAAAAATAAAAAAGATTGCTGATCTACAAGCTCACAATGCGACTCGTGAGCTTGTAAATCGGCATTTAAGGCACATGCCTTTTTTAATGTTTCTCTACATAACCTATTGAATGGAAAAACCGGCTGGTAATCATTGTTTATTTCCCACACACTTCCCCCTAAAACACAAACGCATCCTCTCTAAGCTGCTGGAAGGCCATGATGTAAGCACTTAGCACAGTGAAAAAGGCCAGAATAAATCCCAAGAATGAATTAGTTAGTTTTTTTCATCTGTTTCGCCAGCCGTTCATCTGCTTCCTGTCTCCTTGCTACCACTCGACGTAAACTCGCCAACCGGGCAGGAATGCAAACCATTCTCTCCTGACATTTTCTTGTTGCCGGCAGACATGATTTTGTCAGTTGGGCCATTGTTTATAACACACAAATGATGCCTTCAGTCCACGTCGTTGGCTGGAACAGGTGGTTATTGTTAATCCTACAGACAGTAGATTAGGTGCAGGGCCATTGTAAATATTCCCAGGCCCCAGGAAAAGACGACTTTATGGTCCGTGATGATAATGTATGGCACTAACTGTCTTAATGGATCATTCTCTATGGGACTTCGGTTCAGAGGACATGCAGCAGCGCTTGTAGATGTGCCTCTTTATGGCAAAACAGGTTAAAGTGAACAGGGCAGAGATTTATTTGACCTGGGTCTTAATATTCACATGTCACATTTTTAAGCTTCTTAGAACATTCTACTTAATCCATTGAAATTAAAAATATATATATTGCACTCTATTGTACAATGCCAGAAATTGTTGTAGTTGGCCCCCTCCTTTTTTCCCTTTACACCAAATAGCTTTGCCTATTTTCTACTAGTATGACATGCCCAGAATAGGGACACTAGTGTTGATGTTGATTTCATTTGTATCCTCTCTTCTCACAGCTTGATGACCCATTGGCTGCTTTCCCAGTCTTTAAAAAATATGACAGAAATGGGTATGTATTGTCCTAGCATCAGATACATACGGTTCTTATATCTTGTTTCATTTCTCCACGTTGAGGTGTAATTGAAATAAACATACAATCACATACAGTTGGATTGTGTACAGTATGTTGCTGACTTCAGCTCCCTGTCCTGTGTCCAGACTCAACTTGCAGATAGAGTGTAAGAAAGTTTCCACCCTCAACCCGCTGTCTGTCGAATGGGCTTACGAACTCACAAGATCTAACATGCAGACGCTGTAAGTATTTTGGTCTACTCTGCTGTGGTAGAGGTTCAGTCACCCTTCTTTTAGACGGCTGAATGGTTAGATAGGAATTAGGGTTGCAAATAACGATTCCTTTCATACTCAATAAATGTGTAAATATGTGATTATTCAGTTGGACTGTGCGATACATTTAAACCATAAAATGATGGTAGATTAAGGTAATACATTTTTTAAATTACAATCACAAGTTAACTGAACCCAAACCAACATCTAACCCAGCATTAAACACATTCTAACATGATAAGAATAGAGAATAGAGAAAATTTGCTATGCTTCAAGTGGTTAATGTAAAAATAAAAATAAATCCCACCACTCAAATATTTGGCAGCCCCCCTGTAGTAACTCTATGGACCCCTTAGGGGTCCCGGACCACCCCCCCCCCCCCCCATCTATATTTTTAACTGCTCCTGCTGCCGTCTGGCAAACTCCCACAGGGACTTGGGATTGAATTAGTTTTGAGTCTCTCCACAACAATTATCCTGAATCTCATATTCAGGCCACCTGCTGTCGGTTCAACATCTTTGATGGTAAAACGTCCCATTTGGGCTGGTGTCCAAAGTGAGAGCTGTGTTCACCATGCTGCCGCCATGCAGGTACGAGCAGAGCGAGTGGGGGTGGAAGGAGAGGGAGAAAAGGGACGAGATGAAAGACGAGAGGGCGTGGTACCTCCTGGCTCGGGACGCAGACTCCGCCCCAGTCGCCTTCTCTCACTTCCGATTCGACGTGGAGTGTGGCGAGGAGGTACTATACTGGTAAGACGTAAGGCTTCTCTTTTCTAAGACTGTCATGTTGTCTCTGTCAGGCAGAAACCTTGTATCTCCGTAATTTCAACGTTTTTTTTTTTTTTGTAACACTTCGTCATACGATAGTGTCACACAAAAGTAGGTTAAATAGGCGAACAAACAAGTCTGTTGTAGATCTGATATTTTTGCTATTAGTGACAAAGTGGTTAAGTGAAAGTGGGTTTTATTTATACAGCATCTCTTCTGCATCTATTGTCCCCACCCCTGTGACGCACCGGACTGGCCGTTTAAGGCTGAGGCGCAACTGTAGAATCCCTTTGTTCTGGGTTTCATTTATATTGAACCAATGAAAAGTATTAACAAGAGCTTGTGACTAAATAACTACATTGGATCTATTGGAATAAAAGTAATCATTTGATTTCCTGAAAAGTAACGGTTTTGGACATACAAGGTTTTCCCCCCGACAGAGACGATATGTTGTTTTGTTCTGATACTGTTATGATTTCATTCAGAGTCTAGGATCATTCGCTTTGGTTCTACATTTGGTACATAGGGCTGCAACTCTCCATGATGTTCTTAGCCATTGTTCTATTGATTACTTTTTCGATTCATCAAATCAATGGATGGATAATTTGGATAAAGTCTGATTAACTACTCATGCCCCATTTTGTTTTAACAATGGTGTCATGCAAAAACAGCCGATCTACAAGCTCACAACATGTGATGTGACATGTAGATCTGTTATTTCTTTCTTTTTAAGATTATTTTATTTAAAAAAAAAATTATAATCGATTAAACCAATTGCAACTGTTGGTATTTTATTTTATTTTTTTATGACATGCCTAGCTCAATATGAATCTATTGAGTCGGTCAGTTGAATTGAGCCCATTGAATTGCTGTTGCACATGTCTCAAACAATCCTAGTCCACCACGTCTATAATGTGATCTCTCTTCCATGTGCAGTTACGAGGTGCAGCTGGAGAGCAGAGTGAGGAGGAAAGGTCTGGGGAAATTCCTCATTCAGATATTACAGCTCATCGCTAACAGGTAAACAAACTGTGTTTTGAAATTCAGTCGAAGGCAATCTACAGCAAGACGGTGTGTTTGTCAAACATGTTCATGTCAAGGACCCCTAAATTAATATGTATGTATTTGGCTGCGGTTGTGCCAGGGACCCTATAAGAGAAGATTTGTGTAGTTAAAATGTTTCAAAATCTTTCTACAAGCTCACAATGTGTCGACACGTTGTTTGTAGATCTGCTATTTTCAAAAGAATCTTGACAAAATGTGAAAAAGTTATGAGTATTTTCCAAACATTTTAACAACACAATTCTTGTATGGGGGTCCCTGGCACAAAATGTTTTGAGATTGGGGGGATCCTAATAGACACTAAAAAGCTTGAGAACCACTGTGATAAAACATTTACATGGTGTGTTATCAGACAGCTAATAGTATCTGTGTTGAAGTGCTGCCTTGAGTTGTATAGCTGCCTGGGAATGATAGATGAGCAGATATTGTCTTCTTTATCTATTGCTTACTTTAGCCCTGTGCCACCCGTCATGATTTTGTCTCTGTCGGGTGGAAACCTCATATGTCCAAAACTGTTACTTTTCAGGATTCAAATACAAAAATAGCATAATTAGCAAATCTGCAAGCTCAAAACGTGTTGCTTTGCACCGCGTTTCGAGCTTGTAGATCTGCTGCTTTTGATACTTTTGTGTGTGACGCTGTAGTACGATCACACGAAAAGTTTAAATATGGAGATAAGATGTTTCTGCCCGACAGCAACGATATGTTTTCTTCCTTTCTCGCCCTAGTACACAGATGAAGAAAGTGATGTTGACAGTATTCAAACACAACCACGGGGCTTACCAGTTTTTCAAAGAGGCTTTACAGTGAGTATATAGCACACACAAACAGGCTTTTCCTAAAGGGAAAGTTGACTGCATTCTTTGTGCACAAAATAACCAAATACTGTTGAAACAAAATTGGAACACATAAACTGTAATTATAATTAAGAAATGCGACCAGGCCATGGTATATGAGTATGAGGTCTTATGTCTTTGAATAGTCGCTCCGCGGCTTGGAAAATCAAAATAAGAGTCCACTAAACTGGAGCTCAAAATGAAATCCACAACAACATTTTAAGGTGAACTTTGTTCCCTGTGGAGGAGTGGATAGATGTCTCCAGGGAAATGATCTCCTTAAAAGGACTATTCAATAAATCAAACCATGGAGGGTCGCACTCAGAAATGAAAATCCATACTTCTTATTGTTCCATATGCCACAAATTGATGAGGTGACAGACTTTTTGGCTATCCAGCCTTCATCAGTGTCGCCTTAAAAGGACAACGTGTGGAGAAACTCTCCATAAAGCCATGGTCGACTATCGAACTGGGCTCTTTATTATTTCATAGTTTTCTATACAGAAGGATTTTAATCATGTCATAGCCTTCAACCTCTCCCCCAAACAATATTAAGACTGTGCTGTCTGTGCTCGCCGTCCTTGGGAATTTCATTGGTGGAGAGAGAGTGAAACCAACCTTGTAGTTGACAAAAGATGAGAGGAAACCCACTTTTGTTGTCCACTTGCCACAGGGGCTGAAGGACTGCAAAGTTCACCAGCCGCTTGTACTTTAATTTAGAATCCAAATGGGGTTTGTAAAATAGAACAACACCTGTGAATGCTTGCTGTCCCTTCAAAAGTAGACCAACTACTTTTGTGCTTATAAAGCACAAAAAAAAGTATATATAGATTATTTCTGCTTGGCCAAAGGAGACGAAAACCATCAGCACACTAGTCGGCACGCACGCACGCACGCACGCACGCACGCACGCATGCACGCACGCACACACGCACACACGCACGCACACACGCACACACACACACAGTCTTATTAATCATGATGATGACGCCATCCAGATTGTTCAGCATTGCCACTGAACATGGCAATTGTGGTCTGTGCGGCTTCGTTCACAAACTGCACACATGGTAACTTAATATCGAAAGCTAAAGATTGGACAGGGATGCCACGATATATATATATTTGTTTTTGTTCTAGTGTTTTTTTATCCTTCTCCTTTGTGTTCATGCCGTCACACTCTCTCTCTTTGCCGTCCCTCCAGATTCGAGATCGACGACAGCTCACCCAGCATGTCGGGTTGCTGTGGCGACGACTGCTCTTACGAGATCCTCAGCCGGCGGACCAAACATGGCGAGGCGTTGATGGCGGCGGCAGCGGCGCACACCCACGGGGGCGGGCACTGCGGGGGCTGCTGCCACTGATTGGCTGCGTCGAAGCCACCCACCCACCCACCTAAACGGTTAAAAACCAGCAACTTTCGTGGCCGCCTGTGAAACCTCACACTGCCTGCTGTGTGTGCATCAGCGTTTCGGAGAAACCTCTGGTCAGAGCTTTTGGGTGTTCAAATCCACCCACACACCATGCTTGGCTACAGAAGTCTTATCATAGATGGAGGTAACCTCAGTGGTGTGTAGGCGGTATGCAGTGTGAGCTTTCAGACACGGCACCCGTTTTCCTACGTCCTGGTTACCCACCCCCCCCCCCCCATTCCAGAGATCAGCTGTTACTGGTTCCCAGTCATGTAAAAGCTAATCCACCCACTCCCAACAACTTTCTAGCTCATCTGACCCGGCTCTCATCTCCTTTTGTCATACTGCACTCTATCCTCATTTGTCACGCAGTGTTTCCTAAACCCCCCCCCCCCCCCCCCCCTCCGGTCCCCAAAATGGAAATCGTGGCAGGGATTATTTCTCACGTTTAGAGTGTGCAATCATGTTTTCAATGAACTTGGGCTTTCGGTTTATGGACCCCCTCCCCCCGGACAAGTTACACGAACCCTATTCTGGGGGGGAAATATTCGCAGGAAATGGCCGATCTACAAGCTCACAACGCATGCCGCTGTGAGCTTGCAGATCGGCCATTTTCGGCCAAGACATTTAGTGTAGAGCGAAAAAAGGTGGGGGCCTAGTACACAGCCGTGGGGGACCCCACTCAACTAAGTATAATAGGTTTAAGTGGTTTAAGAGTTAAGAGTCCCTGCTGTACTGTAGCGTACATTCACTACCGTACCGTTGTCCAGGTACATTGTGAAGCTATACAATGTTTGTGTACGACAGCAACCTCAACGGCCCGTCCTACTACTGTTAACATTGTTACATGTAACTGTGAGGGTTTCCTGCTTTCTCCTACCTTCCTATCACTCAGGTAATTTCCACAGTAAAATCCTGATTTAACTCTCGGGTGAGAGAAAAAAAAAAAAAGAAGGACCCGCATGCTTTCAAGAGTTAACTTAATACTCAGAATTTTACTGTGTATGTTGACCTCCTCTTGCTTAGGTTTTTAACCTTAATTTAATGAGTTCTTATTTTATTCTTTTCCACTTTTCCCATTCGTCCTAGTTAAGTCTAGTCCATGTCCTCCTCTGCTGTGAAGTGCGAGTCCAGTCCGGGGAGCGTCCCCAGCGCTCCTCCAGTGTGAACCAGTATGCCAGTGTCCTTTTCCCCCCGTATTCCAGTGCAGCAGCATCAAGCTGTTGGTGCGGGGTTAAAAATCACTGCTACCGCGAAGAGACAATGTGAAATAATGAAAGACGATTTAGCAAAAAATCCGTTATGGTGCTTCCGTTGTGGTTAGATTGGCTTTCAGTGCTGCAACCTGCACTTCTCTTCATTCATTTATACTTTGTTGTGTTGCAATGGGTTTTGAGCTTATAGATTTGTTATTTTTAGCACGTGACAACAGCACGCAACCAAGGGATCAAACAGACTTCACTCGCTGTACAGTCATCCTCTCGTCGCCCAAGCCCCATCTTCAACCCCTCTGTTTCTTATCTCCTGCTATCCTCTCATTTGACTTTGATTGGAGTTTTGGACTAATTGCTGTCATTTCCAGGGTCTCGTACTACTGATCATGGCAGGCAGGTCTGTTACAGACACCAGGTGTCGTCAGGCGTTATGTGACTCATATACTCGGGTGGAGGTAGGCCGCCGTGTCCACACCAAGCGTTTTATGAGCGGAGGGGGGCCTTGGATATCATGTCCATGGCGCTTGCATGCAGTGTTTATTAACACGCACAATGTTCAAACCAATCAACTATTGCTGTGCTCAAAATGTCCTGATCTATGTTATTAGCACAAATAGCTTAGCTGAAACTACGTAAACATGGACTTCTCATGGTTGTGGTAACGATTCAACGTCGGATCGTAAATTACCAGGTTGTCAGACACCAGCCAGGAGGATCAAAAGAGCAGCGCTCCTCTCCAAAAGTTGAACTGTACCCAGCTTGAAGCGCCCAGGGCGCTGCGCCATAGAAATGCATGACAGACATGCGCTGCCAACTAAAAAAAAACGCTTTGTGTGGACACGCCGGCATGGTCCCTTTAGAGGGTAAAAGAAGATTATGTGAAATGAAATCAGTCAAATCATGCTCTCTTCTGCAAAGCTTGAGCTGATGCAGGCTTTATGGCTCCAACTTCCAGTTGTGTAAAAAGGCCTTAGTTAGTCTCGACTCCACGTTTAAAGAAACCCACAGTGATGGGAGTGGGGCGATTAAAATCAAGAATATCATCACCCATCTCATCTTTATCTTCCATTGCCTGTTCCTCAACCACAGTGTAAGCCACTGCTTTTTTCTCTTGTTAGGTTGAGCTTAGATTTAAGTTTCATAGGTTCGTTTAACACAAAGCTGCCATTGGCCCTGTTTGGATAATTGTAAAGACAACATCCTTCCCTCATGTATCCTTTCCTCTCTTCCCTCCTTCCAGCCCCCTTTTGGCACTGATGACTGTTTTCGACAAGGCCAGGTTTCAAATCTGTAGAACTGCATCCTTCCTCCCCTTCCTCTGTGCAGCCTTCCTCCCCCACTTACGTGAAGGTACTGATGACAATAGATCCATTGATCCATTTCCTTAACTTTAGACCTCCCCCTGTTATCTTCAGCGGTACAAATCAAAACGAATTGATGCTGATGTTACTTTTTGACTTTGTAACTACTAAATACATCCTCATGCCCCTCTTCTGCTCCCCCCCCCGCACCGCTTTTCACCATGAGCAAATCATATTGATTTAATACAAGAAGGATAGGTACAGTATAAGTGAACGCTCCATTACACAGCTGTCTTCAGTCCACTTATATTAAGTTGATGAATGCTATCACTGGTAGGACATTAAGCTAGCAGGAAGGATGTATTAATTTTTTGGAAGATTCAAGGTCTTTTTCATTGAGATAATGTCCTCCCTTCAGCCCTCACCCCTATACCCAAACCAACCATCAGTAGGTTGCACGACGAGATTCAAAATGTACACACAATCACGGTCAGTGTCTTTATTCAGGATAGCCCAGCAGCTAGGTTTCCTCTCCTGCCTCTGACAGCATGACTTTAATATTTCACACAAGTCTCCCATAAACAGCTGTGGTTAAAAACGTATGTGAATTGTTGGAGTCGGAATGAGACTTAAAGTTGATGCACAGGTTCCACTGAGCTGAAAGCATCTTGGCATGTAGAATCGACAGTCAAGAGATGGGGCCAATTTATACATTGTGGTATGGCTGTGTCGTCTGACAAAAGTAATCATTTACATTTGTTGGGTGACACAGAGGCAGAAATCTAACCTATTCTTGTTGCCCTTAGCTTATCTGACCCTCGGCTTGACCTCCACACCATGCCGACGTCACAACCTGTGGCTATTTGGCTGTATTTCATGTGTTCATAGCGCTACAGTGGGATAAAGATGCTCTTAGCCCTAAGATACTGTTGGCTGATGGAGCCCAGATTGTTAACGGGAGGATTTTGGACAAGAGGATGTACTAGGCTACCTAGGCAGGCTGATGATGAGGTCTCTTGGGTTTTTCATGGGTCGTTTCCATATCTGTTTACAAAACCTTCAGGGTATCTTGACCATCTCGAGTGCCCGTCTGCTGGGTCATATTCCATTTCTAGAAACCACCAACCAACCATTTCACCTCAGAACTGTGGTTCAACTTGTATGTGAGGTAATGTTTCCTCGCCTTTTTTTTTTGTCGAGATGAGATGCTGTCTTAATTTATTTATATTCCACTTTGTGAAACCCGCTGTCATCAGTGAAGTGGGACTTGAGATTTTCAGTTAACCCAGTTGGTGTGAAATAACTGTCCATGAGGCCAACTTTGACCAATCCATTTTGACACGAAACACCATCCAAGGTTGTATCAATCGACAGTTGTTTTTTTATTTTGTTTTTTGTAGAGTCACTGAAAAACTGCTATTACCCAGCTGGCGAGCACTCAGAGGTTACATTAGGTGTTTCCTGCTTGTTAGAACAACGATAATGAACAAAAACAAAAGACAAAACTTTTCAACACTTTTGCTTGTATGTTTTAGTTCTAGCCTAACTTCTGATAAGTACAATCATTCATTTGTATTGGCAGAGGCTACACAAAAAGAACAGGATATTGTATATAGCAACGGTATATCAACGACTGACCGAGTCTTTCTCTCTCTCAGGTTACTCAAATGTAAACAAACCTCTGTGTTACTTTTGCAACCATGTTGGCTGTTGGATGTCAGTTGGATTGGTTTGTCCCTCAGCTCTGATCTAGAATCAGTTTTTCTTTTTCTCACCATATTTAAAGCACTCTTCACTTTTGGTAGACGTTTTTAAGTGTACATGCTTCAGTAGGAGTACACGAACGGCAGTTCTGTAGACCCAATATGCAGCGCTCACATTAAAACCATTTATACAAGCATGCTAAATGTGTCTCATGTAACATTGTTTTATTTTCTTATCCTGGGTTGTAGTTTCCAAGAAGTCGTTGACCACTGAAATTATTTTTGGTAAGAGCCTGAGGTCACAGAAAGGCAGACTACAGGTTAAATAGTGGCTGTTCCATAACTCCTATTGAGGCGTGCATTTGAACGTTTGAAAATGTTCTTCCAAAGTGAAACGTTGCTTTAAAACCGACCCTAGAACTGTGCTCGGGGTCGACATTTTATGTGAAAAAGCTGAGGTGTCTTTGAGGAGGGATTATTTGGAGTGATCATTATTTTGTGATAAAACATCTTTTGTTTGTGAGTGAACCTATTTTTTTAAAATCACTTCAAACTTTTATTTTACAACCTGTCAACAACCCTCGCCTGTCCTGTCAAATTGTTTTCATTTTCCCTCCCTCCTCTGATGCGTTCCTTTCTCTGTCTTTTTCCTCAGTGTGTATATATATTATATATAATCGGTTGCAAATCCATTTTCAGTTAATTGTTTTTGCCTTTTACAGGTTAAACACTTGCTTTTTTAAATGACATTTTAAAAAAACTCGATGTTTGAGAATGAGTGTTCTAGTCCTGTGCTTAACCGACAATGAAAGGGAAAAATAAGTCATTTCTGCCTTGTCAGTGTTTTATTTGTATGTTACAAATAAAGGAAAGTTGTTTGACTTCTAGATGGATATTCCTTATTTTTGCCCCCCCCCCCCGTTTGTACCTTTTACTTTTTTTTATATACTGTAATGTGTACCTAGTAGCCTATATCTATATGTTTACTATTTTTATGGAATCAAATCACACTACTGTGGATGCCGAGTAGAGACATGAGCACAGTTTTCAGTGAAAGCTGAAAAGTAAGTTTGCAAACTAACCAGATGTATGTTAGCATTGTCATAAACACTTCCACCTTTAAAATGAGTGTTCCTATCCATCATGTAGACCAGCTGTTCTGAAAGTGGTGTCTGGCGACCCCCAGGGGCCTTTGAGGGTGTTCCAGGGGGTCCCCAGCAAAATTAGTTAAAGTAGCATCAGAATTAGTTATAACCACTTTAATCTCTCAAGAACAGATTCTGAGATAGTCAAAAACAGCAGAGGGCGCTGTTTTTCCTTTTCATTTGGCGCTGGGTTCCCAGATTGTAACCACTTTAACCGTACAGCCATCAGCTATTTGAGATTGCCTATTTTCTAAAAATCTTGAAAATAAAAATAAGTTGCAATAATTTTCTAAACATTTTAACAACACAAATCTTGTATGGGGGTCCCTGGCACAAAATTTCAGAGAGGGGTCCGCGGGGCAAATTAATTTGGGGGTCCTTGAAATGAAAATGTTTGAGAACCACTTATTGAGACATTTCCGTGGTAACGGAACTACTATGTTGGTGTTATGTTTATTCCGAGGACTTTTTTAAGAGCTGCACTGTAACCGGAAGTTGTTGGTACCTTGCAGCAAAAATGCGGTGTTGCCATGTCCGCTTATTATAAGCGACTGGGCTTGTTTTAGTGTAAAGTGTCTTGTTGCGGTTTTTTGGGCTTGTTTCCTAATGTTGTTTAAACCAGTGGTTCTCAAATATATTCATGTCAAGAACCCCCAAATTAATATATATTTGTCTGCGGACCCCCATCTGAAAACATGTTATGCCAGGGACCCCATACAAGATTTGTGTTAAAATGTTTCAAAAATGTTCCAATTTGTTTCACATTTTTGTCAAGAATGTTTTTGAAAAACAAGCTCACAACGTGACGCATTGTGAGCTTGTAGATCTGCTATTTAAAGGTCTCATGTAGCAGAGTTGCTTCTTTTGGACTTGTTTTCATATACCTGGTTGCTTGTTTCTCTCTCAGAATCTGGCAACACTGCAAAAAGTCTTAAATAGCCACTACCAGCTGAATGAATGGGTTGTATTTTACACATATCTGATCAAAAATGACATAAATCTAATCAGGTCACATTTCAGTCTGAACCTTTGTGTCTTCCAGGATTTAGACCTCGGTAAGTGTCCAAAAAAACATATTAGACAAGTAAACATTTAGCCATAAACAGCTAATGTGAATGTTACCTTGACACCAGATGGCCACATTAGTCTCTTACATATAAACCAGTAGCCTTGGATCAAGACTATCATAGATGTATTTGACCGATTTTGATATTTTGTATATGTATCATAGATATAAAGGATATCTAAAACGATCAAATGCATCTATGATAGTCTTGATCCAAGGCTATAAAAACAGTCACATTAAACGACCTTTTTATTTGATCAAAAGGCACCCATCTGTATATATTAAGTGCCCAACATGCAGCTACCTTATATTCATGCTGTACTTTAGCCTAGCCTTGTAGCAAATAATTAGTCACAGATGATGAATGGCTTTGGTGCAAAATGATCCAAGTTCTGTTAGCTAAAATGCTAAAAAGAAAATAGAATCTCAAATGCTGGTTCACTATGATGAATTAGTTATTTCAGTATCTCAAACTGTTTCTGTATTCTAATTACATCAGTACAGTTAAAACAATGTATTTAAAACTAAAGGGATAAAATAACAAACTGTTGTATTCTAAATGACATCAATACAGTTGAAAACATTGATATAAAACTAAAGGGATAGAATAATGTTAACACACACTGGGGTGTGTGTGATATCTTCACATTGTCTTGTCCATTGTAGCCTGTTGTTGCAGACGGTGCCATGGCAACGAGGATGAAGCTGAAACTGAAGACGGTGTTTGTGTTGTATTTCATGGTGTCCCTCATGGGTCTCCTCTATGCTCTGATGCAGCTGGGTAAGTCAGTCACACTGGTCCTCCACACCTCAGCACCAGTGTTAATTTCATCGACTACCTTTTTCACTGACAAAAACTAAATAAAAACTAAGCTATGATGACTACAACTATGACTGAATGTACTGACAATGTTGTCAACAAATAAAAACTAGACTAAAATGTTTGGGACGGTCTAGTGGAGAAGAGATCCAGTAGATCTAAGACAAGTCATTTTATGCTTGGTTGTGTGCAGGTGTCACTTGAGTGATCGATTGAATACTTTATTAGCAGTTTGCAAAGACGAGCACAGGGAAGTACAGTTCAATACAATTTCTTTAAGAGGATTTGAAACCCAAGAAAGTACTATGGCTTGTCTCCATTGAGGTCCTTTGTACTCAATTCATCGAAACATTTAATGACAGACAAATATACACTACTCTGCAAAAACATCATATAAACGAGTAGAAATCTAAAATAAAAATATGTACAGTAAACAGTTCTCAGAAAAAAGCTCACAACGTCACGCTGCGACACGTTGTGAGCTTGTAGATCGGCTATTTTCGGCACACAGCTGAGCATAAATCAGGCATGTCAACGCCATCACGGCCCGCCAAAATATATTTTAGTCGACTAAATCAACTGTAGATTTAGTCGACTAAAATCTTATGATATTTAGTCAAGTAAAACTAGACTAAAACTAAAACTAGACTTAAACTAAAACTAGACTTAAACTAAAACTAGACTAAAACTAAAACTAGACTTAAACTAAAACTAGACTAAAACTAAAACTAGACTTAAACTAAAACTAGACTTAAACTAAAACTAGACTAAAACTAAAACATTTCAGATGACTAAAATATGACTAAAACTAAATGGAATTTTATTCAAAAGACTATAAAATTTGCTGTCAAAATCAACACTGCTCAGCAGCCCTCGGATTAAAAAATGTGTGTTGTCAGCTTGTAAATCTTCTATTTGCAGCACTATTTGTCTAAAGCGGTGATTCTCAAACTTTTTTGATTGCAGCGAAACCCCAGTTAGATATGCATTCGGACACAGACCCCCATTTGATACCATTTTCTACCCCTGGGACTCCAATCTACACTGTAAAATCCCTTTCGGGTTCATTTGGTTCCATTTGCACACTCTCTGAGTTACAGACCCATTACTCCTCAAGTATCCCTAGAGGTCCCCCCCCCCCGGACTCCAATTTGAGAACCAACCACTGGTCTAAAGTATAAAGGACTTAAAAGTGGGAGTTGGAGTAGTAAAGCTGCAGGAGGAAACCATGCAAGTCACCAACCTGCTCGTCAGGAGCAGTTAGGGGTTCAGTGTCTTACTCAAGGACACTTGTGACAGGAGGAGCCGGGGATCAAATTGGGAACCTTAAGGTCCCCAGGTGCCCGCTCTTACCTCCTGAGCCACCTACCGCCTGCCACCCATGACTTTGCCGTCATCATCACACTACTCTGGCTCTGCACATTGTAAATGATGAGACAGGAGGCGTTTACGTTGCATTGTGGGTGATATTTTGGTTTGAAGTAAACAGATCTGACCACTATATGAGTGACCTGTAGTGACGTTGACCTGCATCATTTATGGTAGGAACTACACTTTGTTAATGTGAGAAAAAAAATCCTGTGGAAATGATTTTCCATTAGAAGGACAACAAAGGATCTATCTTCTCTAGAACTGCATGCAATGGAAGTTTATTTGTTTTGTTTACCCATTTATTTAAAGAGAGGTGTGGTATTGAAAACACCATATTTAGTGGTGTTCCTTCATAAAACGTGCCTCAAAGTCTGAGAGTCTAGACTTGAGCAATCTTCATATTTGCCCACTGATGAGATTGCTTTAAGTAAAATGATGATATAAGATGTTATCAACCAGAAAACCCCTGCAAAAGATTCATATTGCCTCCACGTCTGACTTTCAACAAGCTGAAAAAAATGTATCTTGCAATACCGTTACGTGGCCACGATGTGGTGCCACTAAATGCTAATTTACAAAATAGATCATAGTAGTCATCAGCTGAGAACAATAAATCCTATCATTCAGCATATTTTTATCAATAGTTTATTTTATTACCATTAAAGTAACATTTCATGTTAGAAATGTAACCAGGAAACATGATTAATGACTTAGTAGCAATCTAAGAATAAGAAACTAAAAGTCTGATTTGGTGTCTAATGTGACATTGACAGCACTGCTACACAATTATGCAAGCCATATGCCAGCACACAGCCTTCTATGCATCTGAACATGTTACCTGCCATTTACCATATTGTTGCAGACAATTTACAGCATATCAATATAGTTGATAATTATAATTTTGTGACATCGCCCAAGCCACTCTACACTTAGAGCGGCACTATGTAACCTTTTGTTTATGAATACAATGTAATTTTGTCCAATCTGAATGGTAGAGTATGCTAATACATTATAACTTATACCATTGGGGTGGTTGTATTTTGTCTCCCTGCTCTTCTATAGAGACTTTTAGATCGTGTCAAAGGTCATGTCTCACATAGACACAGGATCTGACACAAATTTGGACCTGATTCAATGTATCCCCTGAGCAAGCAGGCCGCCTCTATTAGCTCAATGGTAAAAAATTCAGCACTTGCAGAAAAACTGGTTCAAATCCGGGTTAGAAGAAGAAAGTTACATAGTGCAGCTTTAACTGGTCAAGTGGAGTGGACTTGTGTAAATAAAGAAATAGAATAAGGAATAAGATAGGAATTGAATACAGAGAGAAACTCCCCTTTATTGTCTTATTGTTTTTATCTTCTGTTTTGTTCTGTTCCTGATACCATGATGCAGGTCAGCGCTGCGACTGCACAGAGCACGACATGCCTAAGGATCGTACCATCTCTCGGCTACGGGGGGAAGTTCACCGTCTCCAGGAACAAATGAAGAAGGCAGAGACTACCAAATCCCCCCAGAAGCAGCCAGTCAAACCTCCCCAGCCCACCATTTTTGTAATCACCCCAACATATGCAAGGTAGAGGCGACATACGACCAGACACTTAACTCTCCTCCAAAACACACAACTCACTGTCCCTCACTCACAAACACACATTATTACAATAATTCAGTCTCTCTCACTCTCGCCTTCTCTCTTTGGCATTCATTCGCACAAATACACACATGACGGATTTCCACTCTTGCACTGCTCTTTAATTTCACTGTCTGTGCTTTTTGGCTTTGTTTGGACTGCAGGCAAATCCAATTTGTTTCTCAAACACAATCTGTACGTCTGACTGTCCACTGGGGCTGTCAAAATTGGCAAAACAAGGATGTTTTACCGTAAGGGACGTTCCAAACAGAGTTTGGAACGTTGCCATCACTACCAAATGGATCTTCTGTTTCAGCTTGACCTGTGTGATTGAACGTGTTTTGTACATTAAGTACAGTTTTCGGCCGAGTCGAGGTTTGTGTGTCTGCGTCTGCGGTGAGCAGCCTATATGGATAGTAAGGGAGGATCGTAACTCGGGAAGCTGTAGTTTGCAGACTCTGAAGTAATCACAACAATCATGACAAAAATAGACACTAATAATACAACAACAAAAAAACACCTATATATTAAATGCATATAAACATATTTAACAACAAAAGAAGAGAAATAGTTTAGTCAGGTTCTTAGTTCTGTGTTAATAACATCTAAACGATATGAGCATACAGAAGCTCTAATCTCTAATCTTCATCTTTAATCTGCTTTGACCATACAGTTTATTTTGCTATTGTTCTGTTAGCAAACCTTCAAACACACCTACACATGGAATCACAGTACTGTGCCAAGACTTTCTCATCAACATAGAATACCTGTTCACCTTAATTGACCTAGTTTAGTTGGTAGAATTTGGTCTCCTCTTGTCCTCAAAGAACACTGTCCTCTACACAGTCAACCATCTTTATACCAACCATTGCATGCTAGAGTTGACTTTTGAAGAGGGAATAGGCAGCTCCTTACCTTATTTCATATAGTTTTTGCTTATCTTTTCATAGTTAGAGGCAGCAGGAAACCTGAGAAGGAAAGAAATGGTGTAGGTGGCTAGGTGGCCATTTTTGTATTTTGAAAATGTCAAATATATTGTCTTTGGTATGAGACAGCAAGTCTGTTTCAACCAGTAGGTTACTGGAAACCCTCTGTAGGCCACAGGAAGATTGGTTGAGATTAGTTTATCTTTATACGTAGAAGGAAGATAAACACAAGTTTATCCTACAGTGAATAATGTGATTTTGGTTGTTTTATACAAACTTACTGCAATGTACACCTTAGAATACATTTTAAAATCAGTCATTCTGAAACCTGAAGTTTTGTTATTAGAGTATGTGTACATATACAGTATACATATCCATGCTGATAATTCCTCCTCTTAATGTTTTCTCTTGTAAAACAGGACTGTTTTTATGTTTAAATGATCTTTATTGTAGCATGAAACTAAAATAATACAGAATCAAACTAGTGAAACTCCCAAGGTTCAAGGCTGTCTTTATTATTACATCTTGTATACACAGGTACATTTATCTTTGCTCAGCTCCTGCATAATGATAGTAATTTAAAAAAGAGTAATATAAGAAAAAAGAAAAATCCACATAAATACAATGTATATAGACAACATATATAATACTAACAGTACACTGTATACACAAGAGAAGAGACCGTTTTGTCCATTGTCCTAGTGCTCAAGATGCTTGAAGGTGCTGTGCGCTACTAGGGTCTTACCCCAGGGTTATCCACATTAATGTAAATATATTATGATGCAGAAGCTGTCAATTGTTTCCATTCAGCTTCCTTTTAAGCTACATTATTTTAAATCCTGCCATGCCCTTCAACATTGAGTCCATCATCATGAATCTGTTTTGACTGTCCCGTTTCTTTTGCCATTGTTCCATTGGCAAACAGTATATTAAAACAACGCTGAGTGACCGCTGATAAAGGCTGATTAGTTGAAACGTGTCCATTGCTTGTCCCAGTGACGCTAATACATTTTCGAAAGGACATTACAGAGTGCTGGCTTTTTATTCTTCATGTTACATTTCTTGGCACCTAAAGAGGTATTTAGGGAATGTTGCAGGCATTCAGGTTTCTCTAAACCTTAAAACACACCTACACATCGAATCATAGTAATGTTCCTAGACTTTCTCATCAACAGAATATCTGTTCACCTTAATTGACCTAGTTAACAATTTCATCTCCTCCTGTCCTCAAGTAACCTCTGTAAGGCCAAGCCTCTGTTTGATAACTAGGATCCACGATATTGAAATTCAGGCTGATATCTGATTATCCATTAATTGTATGTTCAAATTTGCTGGTGAAAGTTACATCACTGCCTTCCATTCTACAGTAGTCTTTTGGTGAGAAGTGAAACTTAAGAACAGTTTAGTGCGAGGCGGCGGAGCTACGCTCCTAGGCTGAGTACATTCTACAGAAAACGTTCACATACAGTAAAAGACAGAAGCTTTTACCAGTTGGAGTTCATTTTAGCTGATTGCCTGTGGTTAAATGCAGCAGTACAATATGACAAAGCACACACACACACACACACACACACACACACACACACACACACACACACACACACACACACACACACACACACACACACTCACACAAACACACACTGATGGACTTGCTCCGTGGGGGTCTGTGTCCAGGTTCGTGCAGAAGGCGGAGTTGACTCGTCTGTCCCAGACGTTCATGCACGTACCTCAGCTCCACTGGATCCTGGTGGAGGACTCCCCTCACAAGACCCCTCTGGTGACCGACTTCCTGACCAAGAGCGGCGTGACCTACACACACCTACACATCGCCACGCCCAAAGACCGCAAACTGCAAGAGGTGGGTGGAAATGGTAGAAGATGTTTGGGTCCGATGCTGATCCCGCGATTTTGGAGAGTCCTAGATCACCGGTTACTGATGTTCCACCGATATTACTGATGTTTCACCTCTATGTAACTGTTTTTAACTTTTCTGTTTTGGTCTTATTTGTTGTTTCTGTGTTTTATATCTGTATGTGTCTTAATTGTTGATTTTTGTGTGTGTGTAATCTTGATAGCATTGCAAATGAGGGTAAACCTCAATGCTCTTTTGGAGAATAAATCAATAGTTTTGTCCCAAAAATAAAATAAAAAAGCGAAATCTTGGAATCAATCACAAAAACTTTAAATGATAACGGTTGAGAACCACTGCATTAAACGGAGTGGCATGTTGACTCTGAATGCTGTGTGTCTGTGCCCTCCTCAGGGAGACCCCAGCTGGCTTAAGCCTCGCGGAGCGGAGCAGAGGAACGAGGGCCTACGGTGGCTCAGAGACGACAGGAGGGCCCAGCAAGGAGCAGGGGACCAGCAGGCTGTGGTTTACTTTGCAGATGACGACAACACATACAGTCTGCAGCTCTTTGAAGAGGTGTGTGCACGTGTGTAGAAGACAGTATGCAGCTCTCACTGTGCACGTGTGCAGAGCCCTACTTTGTAGAGTCCTGGACCACCGATATGTATATATATATTTTTAAACTTTAATTAGATAAATATTCAATGTCGGGACACATTGGCTGCACAACTGCAAATCCCGATGTCTTCCAGGGCTCAGCAGGTGGAACTGTGTGTGTGTGTGTGTGTGTGTGTGTGTGTGTGTGTGTGTGTGTGTGTGTGTGTGTGTGTGTGTGTGTGTGTGTGTGTGTGTGTGTGTGTGTGTGTGTGTGTGTGTGTGTGTGTGTGTGTGTGTGTGTGTGTGTGTGTGTGTGTGTGTGTGTTAACCACTTGTATTATATTCTGGGCATCTCATAATCGGGGAACATTTGCCAGAAAATATGCGTCGCGTTTTGAGGCTGTAAATTGTCTATTTCGTCTATTAAGAGATTTGTTG
Organism: Gymnoscopelus braueri; assembly: GCF_963280865.1. Lineage (NCBI taxonomy): Eukaryota > Metazoa > Chordata > Actinopteri > Myctophiformes > Myctophidae > Gymnoscopelus > Gymnoscopelus braueri. The sequence goes on along the minus strand of NC_137620.1, from coordinate 36,316,860 downwards.
TAGAGGGAAAAAAGAATGGGGCCCAGTATAGACCCCTGTGGGACCCTGGTCAACTAAGTATGTAGGGATGAAGTGGTTATTAAGAAATAGTTTAATGTGCTATGAATAAGCAAGTACTTACTTACTTCTTACTTACTTACTTACTTACTACCTACTTAGTAAGCAGGAACATCGTTGATTGATCAATAATCCTAATCCCTCTTTCCACTCTGATTTTCCTGTCATTCTCCTCTCCTCCCCCCCTCCTCCCTCCTCCCCCCAGATGCGGGGTACCCAGCGTGTGTCAGTATGGCCGGTGGGCCTGGTTGGAGGGATGAGGTACGAGAGGCCTGTGGTTGAAGGAGGAAAGGTTGGTACCTTCACTGTCCTCGTTTGTCCTATTTATTTACAGAACCGTGCTTCTGTTCTGTCCACACTGGTGTTTCAATGACACATCCCTGTACAGTTGTATTATTAGATGAAACCACACAGCTGGTATAAGAGCACGACTGATGCCAGATTTCTGGGTCTGATCCTGATTTTCTTTTCAACTCGGAACCTTCGAAATAATATAATAATATTTAGCATGATATTTATTTTTGGCCGTCCTCCGTTCTTCCCCAGGTTGTTCGCTTCCACACTGGCTGGCGTCCCAGCCGCCCGTTCCCCATGGACATGGCCGGCTTCGCCGTCTCCCTCAAACTGGTCCTGGCCAATCAGGACGCCTGCTTCGACGGAGACGCTCCAATGGGCTTCCTGGAAAGTAGCTTCCTTCAGGGTCTTGTTACCATGGACGAACTGGAGCCCAAGGCAGACAACTGCACCAAGGTTAGGAGAGAGAGAGAGAGAGAAAAGAAGGCATGAGTCAAAGCAGGGTATCTGCACACTTCTAAAGTACAAATGTAATGCCTTTTAAGATCTTTTTAATACCTCTAAAATGAAAAGAAATAATACCATTACTGCAGCAAAAGAATGTACAGTTGGAGGGCTGGAGATATGGGCTACATTTGTTATTTCTGTTTGCAACACGTTCATTCATTCTACCCCAGATCAAATTTAATACCCACAATTATACAATTCCAGACATTTTCAGACATTTTAGGCTTCGAATTGCTGAAACTAATGCAGCACCACACGTGATCGCATCTCGTGATCACGTGCAGAAGCAGATGTAAACAACGAGTTGGTTAAACTTTATGTGGTAAAAGTCAAACAGGGGGGATATCTCTGATAAAACACGTCATGTTCACAATCTTCTTCTTGCCACATATCACCAAGCCTCAGCTGTCCAACACACCCATAACAGGTCGATCGGTCACCATGTCAAAGGTCTTCTCATTCACTTCACGTCTTGTAGACTTGTCTTGCTCAGTCGTGTGCCACTCCCGCTGTCCCACTCGGACGACGTGAGCTGGCAGGGCAGGGTGTTATTTTGTCACTGCACTACTGTAGCTACTCCTACAGGTTGGTTTGGGTGCCTGTTCAGCCGGGAGTGGAACTGGGGTGCATAGTGTGTTCCTCCGTACGCGTTACGTGACTTACGTCCTCCCGGTGAAACTCCACACTACAGGCGAAAAGAAGGAGCTGGCATCTCCATAGCAAAATTCCAATACTAAAATTTCTGCCTCCTCCGTCCTCCAGCATAACAGTGTGTTACGGTGAAATTGGTGACCTGCTGAAATATGTTTGATTGATTGATTGATTGAATATTTTATTAGGCAAAAAAAATTTAACGGCACAATTACATTTATAATACTTTGCCTAAAAGGTCCATCCAAAAAGGTCCTTGTGGTCTTGTTTCCATTTGGGTCCCTTAGTATTCAATTCATAGACATATATAGTAGCAACCAAACAGTTCAAATATCAACACAAAAATACAGAAATAAATAACACTAACAATGTGACTAGTGGGAGAGTGATTATGTGATGTCCACAATATGGTCACATATTTCATCAGGTCATCAATTTCGCCGTAACACCATATTTTCGCTATAATGGAGGACGGATAACAGAATTTGAGTATTTGCATTTGCTTGCTTGTTGGAGGAGATGTGGTTGTCTACACCCTTCCCAGACACTAGGGGTCAGCAGTGACAGGGACTTAACACATGGTGGGAATTGGCAACAAATAAATTGGGGAGAACATGCAGAATATAATGTTCAGAAGTAAGGACTAGAGGCCATTGGTTTGAATTGCGTGTATGACACTGTCTAGACTCTAGTATAATGTTATCATTAGGAAAAATCTAATTGTCTCCTACTCCAGCACTCCAGCATTGAAGCAAATAATATTTATTAGAACTACTGCTATCATTTGAACTTACATATCGTTCCTGTCGGGCAGAAACCATTTTTGAGCTTTTCCATTTTTTTTTCATAAATCAGTGCTATTGAACACCCTTTATGTCTATGTGTTGGTTAAAAAAACATTGAACCAATGAAAAGTATTAAAAAGCGTTTCTGACAAAACCAGCTAACTCCATTGGATCCTCAAATTTTGTGCTAAACCAGCTAACTCCACCAAAGAGGGGTAATGTTAGCTGGTTTTGCTGACTCCAGGCTCCACACCCTTTTGACCTCCAACCTCATTTTGAGCTTGGAGAACATTCAGCTGTTCTTATCAATGATGAACAAAACCTCCTAACCCCACTTTTTGTTTTGTTTTTTCATTTCCTGAAAGATGAACATTTTGGAGTTAGCTGGTTTCTGCCCGACAGTAGAAATATACAATTAATGCTTATTCTTAGCCATAATAAATAATTTTGCTTGTGTGTGTGTGTGTGTAGGTGTTGGTGTGGCACACACGGACAGAGAAGCCCAAGATGAAGAGAGAAGAAGCTCTGCAGGCTCAGGGTCTGGGCTCAGACACTGCTGTGGAGGTCTGAAGAACACACACACACACACACACACACACACACACACACACACACACACACACACACACACACACACACACACACACACACACACACACACACACACACACACACACACACACACACACACACACAGGCAGAGAAAACTACAGCTGTAACTGTATATATTGAATACAGTTCTTGCCATTATATTTCCATTATATATTACAGACATATTGCACACACATAAATATACATAATTATCACATACCAAGCCTTTATTTGCCCTAGGTGAGTTAGGTGATTATTATTATTACAATTATTATGAAATATGACATAAATATAATAACCTTAACCTTATTGCAATTAACATTTTATTAATTATGATTATGATAAAAAACATTGATACGTTATAAACTATAATCAAGATAAGATCAAAAGTTATTATTTAAAATGAATCTTTAAAGAGAGCGAGATAGAGATCTCTGAGTGTAAACTCAAGATCATATTTTTGGGGAAATTTTAAATTGCAATTTCTTAAAGATGGGACGGTTAAGTCTTGAACCGCCAAAGTTGGGAGTTGATCAAGACCCCGTAATCACTCCCATAAACTTGTAACTAAATACAAACGGCAGCTGGCTGCTTTAGTTGAGAATCCATGGTCAAGCCTCTAGACCAGTGGGTTTCAAACTTTTTCAGGTCAAAGAGAAAATGTGTGTCTTACCAGGGCCCAAACTTAATGTAGATCATGAAAATGTAAAAAAAAAAAAACTGGATATTTACTCACAACCCATAAAAAACGGGTCGTGACCCTATGTTTGGGAAACACTGTACTAGACCATGGATACACAAAATGCAGCTCACACTTTTATTTTGTCCTTCACTGGTTGGATCCCAGACATAAAGGCAGTGCTAGCTGACTAGAAACCATGGAGCTGTCGTTTAGCAACTCCTCTAGACCCGCCATTCTCAACCTTTCTCAACCTTTCTCAACCTTTCTCATTTCAGATTTGATGCGATATAGGTCACAGGCCCACATTGATTCAAATTTAATCTCTGGGACCACAATCTACACAGTAAAATCCACAGGGTTAACTTAACTCTCACCATAAGGGTCCATTTGGACCCCGGGTGGTCCCCGGACCCCAAGTTGAGAACCAGTGCTCTACACTTGTCATCAGGGAGTTAGGAAAATCTTCTTCTTTGTCCCCTGCAGAGCTGGATTCGCTCTGGATTACTACAGAGCACAGACAGTGTATGTTATTAAAAATAAAGTACCACAAACACTCAGCAGGTTGACTGTACACAATAGACATTATAATGAAAATACTGTTGTATTTATTGCTGACACGGCTGTATGTTCATCAACAAAGCTCGGGAAAAGACCCGGGCAGCTGCATTCTTTATGCAGGAAGAAACCCTCTATCTGATAGGGCCCTAGGGTGATATGACAGGTAGCCTGCTGCAACCCTCCTGATTTCGTGTATAAAGGGGCGGGTGTAAAGAGACGGCGAGAAACTGCGGCTGATCCCATTGGTTCACCGATCTGTCCGTCAACCCCCGCCCCGTTAACACAACATTACGAGCGACGCCCACTGCACTCTGGTTGGTTGGGAAGTGAAACACTTCCTCATACCCAGTACGGGCTATCGTTGGGCCAGGCTTTTATTTTTTAGCAAAACTAAGCAATAAAAGCCTGGAGATCGAGGCTATATGACAGGTAGCTGACCATTCAGTCACCTCAGTGAATCGCCGAATCGCAATTATTTTGCATAAACGTCAAATCGTTTCCATTTTGAAATGTTCAGACATTTTCAACAATTGTGGAAATAGCAGATCTTGTAGATCGGCCACACACACACACGCACACACACGCACACACACACGCACACACACACACACACACACACACACACACACACACACACACACACACACACACACACACACACACACACACACACACACACACACACACACACACACCTTTCTCTTGTAAGATGTTGTACAGGGAATTCTTTTGTAAATACTGTAAAATATGAAAACTCTGTCCAAGGTGACATATTTAAAATGACACGCTTATCTTTGTCTACGTTGTTTTGTGACTGGTAGGGAGTGCTTGTACGGGCATGGTACCTACAGCATACTGTAATGAATGTGTGAGTTGTGAATTGAGTGAGTGTACAGTATTAATGTGGGTTAGTATATATTTATCAGGGTTTTCCTTGGCTTTATTGAGGTTAAAGCTGTATTATGTACTGTAACTTTCTTTTTGAATAAAATGTTATGTTGTCCATTCTGTATGATAGGGTACAATATAACTTACAATATAACTTATTGGTGTGGTTGTGTTTGGTCTCCCTAATATTCTATAGAATTTTGACGTGAAGGTCAAAATTCAATTTCTCCCCTGAGCAAGCAGGCAGGCTCTATTAGCTCAGTTGTAAGAAGGTCAGCACTTGCGCAGGAGACCCGGGTTCAAATCCGGGGTAGAGCAGGAAATTTGCGTAACGCAGCTTTAAGTCACCAGTGTTGTTAGCTGTGGTTCAATAATAACTTAAAGGATAAGTCAGCTTTTCTGTTTTCCTTGTTGCTAACGTCATGCCGATCGTTTGACCACATGAACCCTGGCGTCCTCCCTGTTCTGGGCATGTCATAACAGTCCCAACAGTGTGAAGGTGGTAAACTGGTGCACTCGGCCGACAGCTACTAAGTTCTATGCAGGTGCTAACTATATCTCCCACCTATGCTGAGTTTCCCAAGTATTGTAAGCCGCCATGGATGTGGCGTTACTTAGGTGGGTGTGTCAGCATTCCACTGACAACGTGCAAGTTTGACTAATGCATTAGTGGCCAATGCAAATGTTACACCCCTCATCACCTTTATATGGAAAAACCCACGTCAGCAGGATAGGATGCACAAACTGAGGAAAAGAAAATGGCAAGATGAAAAGCAATAACAGCCACCAATGTTCTTGAGGCGGGTTGTCCCTTTTAATAAGGACCGCCTTTTTAGCCCGTTAGTGCCAGCTGTGTGTGTAGCTACCGTTGCTTTGTGTCAAACTTCTGAATGATTCAATGCACTGCCGATAAACTTAATGTTTACCGCCTTCAAACGAGGGGCATTCCTAATGCTTTTATGTAGGAGAATCATAGGCATTTTGCTCAGACATACATGTACTATGTGGACAGTAATGATCAGGCTTGGCTAGTATATAAGGGGGGTCCCCTTATATATCATTTTTTATTGAAACTTTAGATATACTTACAAAATGTTCTCATCACAAAGCCATTGAACCACAGAGCTAGCTCTGTACTTAGTTCCCTGCATGCCTTATCAACACATAAGTAGGATAAATGAAATGCGAGTTAGGATAACACCTGCATTAAAATGCTTTCTCAACAATGGTGACTGGTACTCTGTTTCTCCCCTTGCTGAATGACGCTGTGGATACATTAGCCTAACTGGAAGCAAACTGAAAGCTACAGGAATGCATTCAGAAACCCTACACTGCAAAATCCTGAGGGGAAACATTTATTGGATGTGATTTTAATGCCTTATGCCAGTCGTTCTCAAACTTTTACATTTCAAGGACCCTCACAACTACTCTTGAGAGTGTACAAATGGAACCAAATTGACATTTCTTTTTCCCCCAAATTGACATTTGGTTCCATTTGTAATTTTGTACACTCAGAGTTACAGACATATAAGGGTCCCTGGAACCTGTTTTGAGAACCACTGCCTTATGCAATAACATTTTTCACCACGGTTGTCCGAAAAACTACAGTTGGTGGACATTTCACACCATCCTCTGAAAAGCCTTCCAACAATTAACTGAAATAATTGAGGCGTACTTAATTTAAGTTGCTGGAGCGGGGGGGGGGCGATCTTGGATCAAAGCGTAAATCAAGCGCTCCTCTGGGCTTCTCTGTATACGTGTGCTGTTGTATGATACTGTAAAAAAAACAGCTAGTGTCTGTTTGAGTGTTTTTAATGCCTGTAAGTCATTTCAAACCCAGTGTATGATATATTATTTATTGTTACAGGTAGATATTGTTCGTTGTTTACATTGTACAATGTGATTCTAGTCTTAACTGTCTGTCCCAGCCTTGGGGAAATAAACCAAATAATGCAAAAGATTTTTAGTACTGTCTGAATGTTGTTTTTTTTACGGTGAGCTTTGTTTTTATGGTGTCACGTTATGGGGGCCTTACTGTTTAGAACTGGGATTGAAAAATAGACCAATCACAGCTCAGCTCACAGCACTGCCACGCGCATACAGTGAACTACAAGGCCAAGGTCAGTAGACCGTATCCACATTAACACATGAAGCACATGTTGGCACGTTAGCCCATCATTGTTAAAAACTTGTTCATCATTATGCATATCACTGTATGTAAAAAGGATGAGGGAAGCAATTCTATCACTGCAGTAAGACTGAAGAAATGTACGGGGATACAAGCCAGATAACTGATCCTTAATTTTTCGCTTGTTCTGTTTGAGCACATGAAGGTTCATGAAGGTTGGAACATGATGACTGGGGGAAAAGTCAAAGAAAAAGGTATATTGAACCTGCAATCCATAACCTTTTCTAGTAAATAAAATGATATTTTGATCAGTCTTTATATTACAGTATGATAATACAATTTAACTAACACAATTATGGTGGTTGTAGTTGGTCTACCTCCTGTTCTATTGAGACATTTATGTCCTGTGGTCGGGTAGGACCACTACTGTTTGACACGTGGTATTGCATGAAGCTCAAAGCCCAATTTATCCTCTAACCAAATGGGCTTATAGCTCAACAGTAGCTACACAGGGCACCCGGGTTTGAATCCTGGTTAAAGGGCCTTTCACTCATGTTATAGGTGTGCTGTGGACTCAGCCATCCATTTGAAATAGATTATTTTGTAACTATGACGTTTTTGAACAGCCAACTAAAAAATCTATCTTCTCATGTAAATATCTAATTTCTCTTTGACAGTGCTAAACGTGGTTAAAAATGAATGTGTGTATTCCATTCACACCCCGATGGCAGAGGCAGCCATGCAAGGCGCCAACCTTGCGCGTGGGGATCGAACCGGCAACATTTCGATTTCCAGACAACCGCTCTACCTCCCGAGTCATCGCCGCCCCATATGGCACTGCTATTAAGTGAGTCACTGCAAGTTAGCTGTGGGCAATATGACTTCAAAGTGTTGTCACGATTCTTACAGATCATGTGTCAGTAATAGATCTGTCTCTACACTGTATCTTTAAACTTCCTTTACCACATAAACCCTATCGTCCCTTTGGGCATGTCATAATGGGCAAAACATTAAGTGAAAATGGCAGATCTTCAATCTCACAATTTTTGCTTGATTTTGAGCTTGTAGGTAGTCTATTTTTCACAACAAAGGATATGGTTTAAGTTGACACACTATTCAACAATATGCCACACTATTTTATGTCTTTCTTTACCAAAAAAAAAGAGATAAAAAGCATGTATTTTGCACACCTACAAAGGCGACAGGGCCCAAACGTAATGAAAGAAAAAACTTGTGCATGATGTCATTAAATGCAAGAAAGAATATATATATTTTTTTCATTGATTATGTCTTTATTTACTGAAATCAGACTGTGAATAACATAGCAACCAAGAGATAGAGAGGAGATGATTTTGGTAAAAAGGTTCCCCTTACAAATGTGAAAAGATATATAGGAATTAAGAATATTGCCTGATGTCAATGTCTTTATTGTCATTTTGGCCTATGACTCCAAGGCCTGATACAGGTGATAAATTAACGACGGCACAGGGTTTACTTCCTGTAAGTCAGTCAGATCTCAGCTGTGTGTCTGTGTGAGTGAGTGTCAGGTAATCAAATAGCTCCAGGCAACATGTGAACT
>NC_137620.1:36179070-36304070 GCF_963280865.1 Gymnoscopelus braueri | reverse complement strand
CTGCATATCCCTGATAACACTGACTCCAACCTACCACACACACACAAGTGTGCGAGCGCACACACGCACGTACGTATACGTACGCACGCACACAAACACACTCAAACACATGCATTCAGCCAGCAGCATTCCTCTCCTCTCAGGAAGGGGCTGATAAAGGAGATACCTTCCACTGACCTCCAGTGTATATGGCACTATCTCCCTTATCTACATGATGGTGTGTGTGTGTGTGTGTGTGTGTGTGTGTGTGTGTGTGTGTGTGTGTGTGTGTGTGTGTGTGTGTGTGTGTGTGTGTGGCATTAAACTAATATCTTGCCTTTTCTGTTTCTCTCCCTTTCAGCACAAACAAAGACAAGAGAGTGAGTGACACCAGAGGCAGAACAGAGAAGATGACGATCGGCAAGACCTCCAGGATGAGTTCCGTTCGGAGCTCCCTCCGGGCTCCCAAGTTCCTGGACAAAGCAAACGGCTTCTACGGACGCCTGGACGAGCCGGACGGCGACGCCGGAGAGCGGGACGGCGAGGAGGAGAAGCAGAACAACCCTATGAACGACAGCGGCCCGACAATAGCCCCGTACGGGCAAGAAGAGAGGGGAGAGGCCGCTATTGACACCTTTGACTTCAGCGAGGGATTGATGGAAGACGACGGGGAGACTCTCCTCCGCAGGAAACCCAGTCGACTCAGCAGCAGGTGGAGGAGAAGCTCCAGGAGGAAGCAGAAGGAGGCCAAGCCCGAGGAGGACGCACCCCAAGACGGGAGGCACAGCCCGGGCACGGAGGTGCTGGAGGTCACCGGGACCGTGCCGGAAGAAGTGGGGTTGGAGAGGAGGAAGAAGGAGACGGAGGAAGAGGAGGGAGGGCGAGGGACGCGGGAGCCCGCGCACATTCACTTCCGGGAGGAAGAGGACGACCAGGTCCTCATAAGAGACAAGAAGAGGGGAAGAGAGGAGGAGGAGGAGGAGGAGGAGGTGGGAGAGGAGGAGATGAGGATGAGGAGAGAGCAGGAGGAGGGGATGAAGGTCGTGAAGAGGCACACCGTGAAGAACTACCGCAAGGTGAGAGAGAGAGAGAGAGAACTGTTCAACCTGGCATCCCTATTTTGGGCACGTCATCCTTTGGATTTTCAAAAAATGTCAAACAAGCAGATAAGCTTGTAGACCTTGTTGTGAGCTTGTAGATCTGCACGACACCGTCATACGACAAAGTAAAAAAAAAATAGGGCTTAAGTTGTTCAAGTAGGCCTATTTCATTTGTTGATTTTGTAAACTTTTGACTTACATTCATTCCTTATCCCCTTATCCTAACCTTAATCTTAACTGATCAAACCATTAACTGAACCCTAATAATTACCCTGATCTTAACTTACCCTGACCTTGCTAGCCCTAACAGATACATGTACCTAACCCTAAGATAAACCTTTATTGATCTCTGGGGGAAATTTAGGTGTCATATAGTAAAGTCAAAAGCCAATAAAGACTAAAATAAAGTAGTTAGGCCTTAACCAAAACAGATACATGCCTAACCACCTTAACCATAGCAAATTTAACCTTTACCCGTACCCTAACGTTCTTCACCCGCCTCAATGTAACATACACATGCCTCAATGTAACCTACACATGACTCAACCCTCACCCTAACCATATGAAACTGCATTCATCACCAAGTTTGCCCTTTGTCCTTTGTCTCAATTAGACACGTGTCCTCAATCAGCTTACACACACACACACACGCACACACGCACACGCACAGCACAGCACAGCACAGAGTATTATTTAGCTTTACCCTGCCCTATTAACAGATTAATTCGGTGAGCTAGCGGAACAGATTGGTGGCGTGACGTTCTCAGTCCAGTTTCACTGTCTACGTTCCAAGAGTACAACTGTTTCCTCATAGGCCTACTGTACTGTATGCTGAGCTATTAGTCACCATGGAGACTTTTATATCCCCCTAATAATAATTATATTCTTAGGGTCAAAGTACAGCCTGCTTTCTCCATGTCACGACCCATTAGGTAATCCCTGATAGGAATGTTTTCCTTTTCTTCTACTTCATGTTTACAGACGATAAAGCGATGTTGAACTTTGGTAGAACCTGGGGTTGCATGTATCATTGTACTTCGTACATTTTCCCCAAACCGGAATAGTCGCATCTCAGAGACAAAGGGAAACATAAAGTAGTTATTTAATTCACTCTTGTTGATTGGCTAGGTCTCAAAATCTGCATTTTATCACAAACAAATACAAACAAAGCCGATTCTGCCAATATGAATGATAAAGAATCAGTCCTGGCACTTTTTTAATAGTTTTTTTTAATTTAGTTACGGTAATATCCTTGACAGAAGTTCCTTAGTGCCTCAAAAAAGTGCCAGATCAAATTTCTATACCTTATACCTAAATGTTCTATATATTGGAAGATACCGTATATAAAACTGCTTTATTTGCATATGCCTATGTCACTGTCATACAAAAACATAACGCATGAAGATAGCATGATAGAATACGGGAGATACAAGGTTTCTCCCTGACAGTGATGATATCATGCCCAGGTAGCTACTGTACAGGTAAATTCAGCATCAAAAAGTAAAGTTGAAGAAGTTATGTTAATTTGGCTCTTTGGTTAACAGGCTTTCAGTGTAGCCTACACCAGATAGCCTACAATGTATGTGAGGTGACCTTACGAAATGCCCTCTTTGCTCCCATTGAAGGGGTACAACTGTCTTTTGGACAAATAAGCCCTTTGAACAACTTGTCTGTTGTGCAACTACTAGTCACATGCACGCACGCACACACACAGACACACAAAATATATGTATAAGTCTGGTTTGAGTGGTTTCTACCGCATGTAATACTACCTGCTTCATGTAATTGCAGAGATTTTCGACTTCCAGTTTTTCCAAATGACCCCTCCTTCAACACACACACACACACACACACACACACACACACACACACACACACACACACACACACACACACACGCACACGCACACGCACACACACACACACACACACACACACACTGCTCTATCGTCCCCTGATCCCCCGCCCAGTATGCCCACACCATAAACATTCCATTGCCATTAACCAATCACCTCCTCTGTCTCACCAGCATTCCTTCTTAGGTTTATGTCTGACCTTCTATGAGGTTAGAGATCATTCCTCCTAACACACACAGTTCATTCATGAAATACTAAATCCCTATTCTTAGGTAATCACTCATATTTCTGCCACTGTCGGGCAGAAACCTTGTATCTCCATATTTCACATTTTAATATACATTAAACTTTGTCGTATGACAATGTCTCGCAAAAGTAGCAAAAATAGCTGATCTACAAGCTCACGACACGTCGCGATGCGTTGTGAGCTTGTAGGTCTGCTATTTTTGAAAGACCACCCTTGTATTTCCATATTTCAATTTATTTTATTTTATTATACTTTGTCGTATGACAATGTCACGCAAAAGTAGCAAAAATAGCTGATCTATAACTTAAGCTCACGACACGTGGCTCAAGATATTTTCAGATGGGGGTCTGCGGCCGAATATGTATTAATTTGAAAGTTTGAGAACCACTGCTCTGTGTTGCCTATCAAGTTGATAAATGACTGACCTTTGCCCTCTCGTTACCCATCAGGCCCTGGACCGAGCCTTCCGTCGAGGCTGGGAAGCATTCGTAACCAACCTCTACAGCGTCACGCTCACGCCCGTCAACTCATCTTCATCATCCTCACCTTCGTCGAAGACAAAGCACCAGCACAATGCCGCTTTGGCAGAGTTCAGATAGAGCTGGAATGGACTACTGTCTGGACAATATTAATCAATTTTAAGAATTATAATTGTGTAGTAATAATGTCAGACCTGGGCATGGTACTTCATAGATTTGTCCCAACCTCTGAATAGCCGTATCTTGGAGACACGCATCATCTAAATCAGGGGACTCTCCATCATCACAGATACATATTTCTGGGGGACATGCTGACAGCATAATGATGTACTATACAAATAATTCACCCAGAAAATGTGTGCCTAAATTTCTCCGTATAACATTTATGGTCTCCAGCCATTGGTGCCAGTTTGCAGGATGCATACGTTCTGTGTTGTTGTTGATTTCACATGGACCTGACTAAGGAAGGGAGAAGCCCCAAAAGGCCAATTCATGCTTTGAACAACTTCGTCGCATCCGCGACATGTTGTGAGCTTGTGGGTTGGCTATTTTGGCGACACTGTCGACACCGTCTTGCGACGGAGCATAAATTAGGCTTTAAACTGTCTGAGTTTTTGTAACATTCCAGCCACTGTGAAGACCTATCTATCCTTGGGTTTAGCACTATGAAACAGCTTCGCTGTTGATGTGTAACCCAGACGAATGGAAAGTTCACTTGCCGTTGGCGAGAGCTTTATGGTCGAAAAAAATTAATGATTGACTCATTGATTCATGTCAAAGCCGTGTTCTCCCATTCAACACGTTAATCAGTGCCATTTATAGCTCTGTCAGCTGGGTAATCAGTGATCAATAGGCGCTAATGAGCAGTGGTCGGAAGGAGACAACTATCTACTATAGCTCAGTGGTTCTCAAAGTGGGGTCCAGGGACCCTCGGGGTTCCTAAAAACTAAATGGATCCTTACAGGTCTGTAACTCTGAGAATGTACAAATGGAACCTATATGGACTCTTACGGTCCATTTCGTTCCATTTGTACACTCTCAGAGTTATGGGGGTCCTTGAAATTAAAACCTTTGAGAACCTCTGCTGTAGTTATACATTCAAGGAATCTCTACTGTACTGTATGTCTGTCCGTCTGTCTATCCTTCGTATATCTCGAGAACCGTTCATCTGCTGGACTTCAGACTTGGCATGCCATGTGTGTTGCTTAGAGCCCAGGGGAGTGCAGTGTTTAGAGTGAAGTCGATAGGATGAGCGGTTCTCCAGAACGCTGCGAGCAGCCATACTGTGGTTCTCGACAATGCTGCAAGCAGCAATACCGGGCGCTAAGGAATCAGCCCGTTCTGTACTTGGCATGTGCTCAGAATGGGAACTGCATTAGGGTTTTCAATGATGTTGTGCATATGAGTACACGCATGCACATACGTGTGCTGTACATAGTATTGTCAATGTTGAGACACATACATGCATTCTTATACATATTTATGTAACTGTGTGAGTACATTACATTGACTAAAGTAATTCCCTGCCCTGACCTTCACAACAGACATATACACGCACGCACGCGCACACACACACACACACACACACACACACACACACACACACACACACACACACACACACACACACACACACACACACACACACACACACACACACACACACACAAACACACACACACACACACCCTTATCGCTGGTAGACTTCCTCACTTTGGTTAAAGTTCTACCTTTCACTGGCTGTCCTTATGAAGGTCATCTAACCTGAATGGACTGGAGTGTGTATTTGTGCGTGTGCACGTGCGTGTGTGTGTGTGTGTGTGTGTGCGAGATTAGTCAGGGATTGAGTGATGTATTCCATGTAAAGAGTTTGTAAACATAACAAGGGACATGAAGACAAAATGACGGTCCTGGCGATTGGTCAATTTATCAGTTACACCTATTATCTATTTAGTGTTTTCTCTCACAGAGTGTTGAAGCCACTAACTGTTGAAGTAAGGGCTGAGCTGGTTGGAGTAGAATACTATGATGCTGAAGTAATTTTTGCATGTGTAAAACAATTGTGTGCATTTTTTTAATGTACCTTTTTTATATCCCAATCAATGCTTCGTTGTTTACTACTCAGAAACATACCTTTTATGACCAAATAAATGTAAAAGTAATATTAAAGCTGGTTGTATTGTGTTCCGTTGTTCAGTAAAACTCAAAAAATTGCCAAACTTTTGCCGAATGGTACAAAGTGCAGCAGCCAGGCAGGGATCACATCATTACGCCCAATTTCAGCCTGTTTAATTGGCTTCCCAGATAGCTTTACAATCTATTTTATTATCAAAGGTGCATGTTCTTATGAAGTAAAACTTTTGCATCTACTATACAAGAGGAGGTTCCATTCTTCATCATTGACATTAGACATTAGATTATTTATAAATTCATGATCTATACACTATCCAGTAAGCACTATCCACTAAGAGTAGTGAAATACTTTTTTTTGTTTCGATTTTTAGTCATTATGGCAATTAATTCCTCCCCCCACACACTGTTGTTGTATTCTACTGACTCACCTTCCCCCGAGGCAAATCCAGCAGTAGCCTATTCACCTCCTCCTATCTTCTATTTTATGAACCGAGGATCACCCCTATACTGATTGTGGAGACCCAAGATCTGCCATTAAGTGCTACCAGTAGGCCAAAAACTGATTGACCCTATCCCCTTACTTATCCTATAGCACCACCCGCAGGCCAACATACGATATCTCATAATCAAATTATTCCTATTCCTATCTCTTTTTGCTTTTATGTGACACCGTTGTATGGAGTAAAAAAGTAAGGCATATATGTGGTTAATTAGACTAATCAATTAGAAAAATCTGCGTGGATTAGTTATAGTATGTGTGTATATACAGTACTTTATACGTATATAAAACACTTCATTATTTGACTAATCAAAAAGTCCTCTACCTGAATTGATGGTCCATTGTGGAACCTTGGGCCGTCAACCTTTACTTTATAGAGTGCGGAGCACAGTAGCTGTGCTCCAGTAAGAAGGAAGGCCTTGATAGCCACAGCGTTGATATACTGAATGTAATAGATAAGAACTTCAGAATTCTCCAGGCGCTCAACCAGACCTTCTGGCTCCCAAACTGTGGAACGAACTCCCAATTGCCTTAGAACTGCAGACTCACTCCCAATCTTCCGTCGTAATTTGAAGACTCACCTCTCAGACTTCATCTTGCCCTAGCGCCTTGATGACCTTGCAGGCTCATGCAAAGGTTAAAATGTAATTTAGATAGCATGTTATTTAGACAGATGCCAGGTTCATTTGTTGACCTGGCATCCTAGTTTGTATAGTTTCAATGTACTTATTTACTTTTTGATATTATACTGTTTATACTGACTATAAATTCTTGGTTTACCTATATGATCCTAGATTACTATCTCTATGCATTTGATGTATTACCTTGTGTTTACCTCGCTCTGGATTAAGAGCGTTTGATAAATGCCTAAATTGTAAATTGATGAGCCGGGACTCACCCCAGTGGTGTATAGGTTTTTTTCGGAGGGATACGATAATCATTCCCTGCACGACATGCACGTAGTCGTGGAGATACGCTAGGGCGTTTTCAATGGATGAAATGGTTAGTAGAGGGCTATGCTACGAAAAGTTTCTGCAGGTCACACTACGTATATATATAGCGTAACACAGTAGAATACACAACTGCTCAACCCTCCTGGTTCCCTCAGCTCTGATGAGCCTGTACACATTTCATTGTAATCAGGAGAGAGCACCCATTTATCAACTAACATTTGGTCAATGTATGTATTTATTACACAAATGATCACATCAGGTATTGCAGATAAAAAATATGAATTCTCAAAGCAGCACATGGTGGTCTTGTCAGGTGCTGCCCGTTGTCGGCGGCCCGGCGGTGGGTCTTGGCTTTACGGTGCTGGTGCTGCTCATTGATGGCTCAGCAAGCATTTATTTGAATCAGAATCAGAATCAGAATCAGGTTTATTGTCACATCACAGGTTTACAAGGTAAAAAAGTGGGTGAAATTCTTTTTTGTACATCGTTCCCATCGCAAATTTATTTCCATAGAAAGAAGAGGGGGGAGGAAGAAGAGGGGTGGGGGGGGGCAAGTGGGAAGGAGATCAAACAAGAGAACAACAAAAAGGCCAAACAAGTTATCTACATGTTTACAATAGTACCTGAGATAAAAGAAAAACTAAGGTGCCTGAGCATAGCAGCATTGTATGTATACTGTGCATGATATACTTATGGACGCTTAGAGAAAAAAATAGCACAATAAAAAGACAAAATAAAAGTCAGTGCGTTATATACATGGGATTAAGGTGCAAAAAGTCAGTGCGTGTCAACCGCATAATCCACCTAAGGTGGACTGACCCTGGTATAATCCGCATGTAGCTCCATGAGGGAGAGCAAAAAATAAATAAATCATTTGTACCTGGTGTAGTCCACAGGTATGTCCAAGGAGGAGCTAAGTCCAAGTCATTTGTCCCTGGTATAATCCACAGGTGTGTTCAGGAAGAGCCAAAAAAAAGTCTGCTAAACAAGGCTCATGCCTCATTCAGCAGTCTGACAGCAGCCGGATTAAAACTGCACCAGAACCTGGTGGTGGAACTCTTGATACTGCGGTAGGGCCCCTTGCCCGGTCGCGGTCGTTGTAGGGTTTTGAACAGTTTGTGACTTGGGTGGTGCTTGTCCTTGATGATGCGCTTGGCTTTGACCACGCACCGCTTTTTGTACAGTTCCTGGAACGCTGGGAGCTCACCTCCCATTATACGCTCTGCCGATCGCACTACTCGCTGTAGGCTGATCTTTTCTCGGGCAGTACAGTTCCCATACCAGGCCGTGACACAACATGTTAGGACGCCTTCAACCGAACTGTTGTAATACAGCCTGAGGATGCGATGTCCTACTCCGAACTTCTTCAGGCGGCGGAGTCAGTACAGTCGCTGCTGAGCCTTTTGGCCCAGGATGCAAGGGTATCCTGGGCCAAAAGGAGACACACACAATGTCAAAACATTAACTTTCCTTATACATTACCGACTCTGGATCCTGTGGTCAGGTATATCTCTTGGAGCTCTCTGCTGGAACTGTTGCCTCCGCGACCCGACTCTGGATAAGCGGTTGAAGATGGATGAATGGATGGATAGATGTCAGCTTGTGGAAAGATGAAAACACACCATTATGATTTGACTTCACTCACTTGTTTCAGAGACTAAAAACTAAAGGTACCGGATGCTCACTGTTCAAGTAATATTAGTATAGAAACTCGTAGAGTTTTTAAATTATCATTTTTATTATCTGTCTGGTAAATTCAAACCTGTGTTCAGTAGAGTGTTGTCCATCTTTGAAGGCTAAAGGTTGATCCATGGAATGATCGCTCTAAATGGAACCACAAGGAGCGTCTGGTCTCTGCTGATCAACCCTGACAGAGAACAATCACCATTATGTTTTGTTGCTTCAATTATTTGTAAATAAATACTCCCGTCTTAAACAGGTTGATTGGCACGTTGGTCTGGCACTGTCGGTTGATTGAACAGGCGATTGATTGAAGGTGATTTTCCTCTGAATATCACTCCAGCCACCTGCATACATCCTTACCTGGGCTGATTCTCTAATCATTGCTGATCTTGTTCTGAACACGAGAGGTTCAGAACAAGGACCAGGCCGTCTAACGCAACTGTTTTGAGCGCCCAGGTATGCAGAACGGAGACTTCCATCAAATCCACGATCCTCCCCACTTACCTTTAGCATACCATGCCCCCTTCGGTACCTTCTGCCAATTCGGGACATTTCGCATCCCATATACCCATTGCGGCGCTGCTCGTTGCTGGCCGCCCGCTGTCACCGCCCCGGCAGTGGGTCTTGGAGATTTGTGCTGGCACTGTCGGTGCTGTCGGCGGTTTAGCGGTGGGTATTGGCACCGCAGTAATGAAAGTGCCGTAGGGCCTCTGCCAGAAATTGAGCGGAAACATACAGGGATCACTGGGTTCATCGCCATCCCGACGCGGCACTGGACGGTAACGGCACGTCCGGTTGTGCGCCGAGACTTAGGTAGCCCCAGTTCCTGCATGTCCCCTCAGCCGTTATGGCCCGTCGCGGCTGACAGTAGGTGACAAAGAAGTGCCAGCGGTGCTGGTGCTGTTTTTTCCTGGCTCCTTCCTCTTGTAGTACAGTAATGAAAGTGCAGTAGGGCCTCTGCCAGGCATTGAGCGGAACCATACAGGGATCACTGGGTTCATCGCCATCCCGACGCGGCACTGGACGGTAACGGCACGTCCGGTTGTGCGCCGAGACTTAGGTAGCCCCAGTTCCTGCATGTCCCCTCAGCCGTTATGGGCCGTCGCGGCTGACAGGAGGTGACAAAGAAGTGCCAGCGGTGCTGGTGCTGTTTTTTCCTGGCTCCTTCCTCTTGTAGTACAGTAATGAAAGTGTGGTAGGGCCTCTGCCAGGCATTGAGTGGAACCATACAGGGATCACTGGGTTCATCGCCATCCCGACGCGGCACTGGACGGTAACGGCACGTCCGGTTGTGCGCCGAGACTTAGGTAGCCCCAGTTCCTGCATGTCCCCTCAGCCGTTATGGCCCGTCGCGGCTGACAGGAGGTGACAAAGAAGTGCCAGCGGTGCTGGTGCTGTTTTTTCCTGGCTCCTTCCTCTTGTAGTACAGTAATGAAAGTGCGGTAGGGCGTCAGCCAGGCATTGAGTGGAACCATACAGGGATCACTGGGTTCATCGCCATCCCGACGCGGCACTGGACGGTAACGGCACGTCCGGTTGTGCGCCGAGACTTAGGTAGCCCCAGTTCCTGCATGTCCCCTCAGCCGTTATGGCCCGTCGCAGCTGACAGGAGGTGACAAAGAAGTGCATATTGCCATTTTTCATGATGATTGGAGGCGATGGAAGGCTCCGTTCTGCATACCTGGGCGCTAAAAACAGTTGTGTGTGCTGTTGTGTGTGCTGTTTCCTGACTCCTTCATCTTGTAGTACAGTAATGAAAGTGCAGGCAGCCTTCTCTGCGTTTTTATATTTCACCTGCCAGGTAAGTACAGGTGGTCCCCTGCCCCCCCCCCTCATTTAAAAGACAAAGGCCACCTACATCTACTGTTGTCAAGGGGGATCAGATGTTAGTTTTTTAGTAAAAAAATAAATAAATTATAAGATAAGATAAAAAAATGTACATTTCAGATTTGCAGTACACATTACATTTGTTCAAGAAAGTAGCACTTATCTTTAAGCTATGTATACTGTATGTCATTTGCTTCTGTGTGATGTCTCGGCAGCAGATGGGACACTTGTCGAAGACCTCTGCACACTCCTTGCAGGTGACCAGGTGACCGCACGGGATGAAGGCAATGCATGTGTCCCTGTCCATGCATATTTTGCATTCGTTTCTCCTCTGCAGCCCCAACGGATTCTCATCTGAAAGGGAGAATTATACTGTAAGTACTTTGAGGGACATTTTGAAGGTGAATAACAATTCACACAGACAGGCACAAAGACAGACCTTCTAGAAGGCTCTTCCCCTAGGTGCCACGCTGCAATGTTTTTTCTTTTTACTCTGGTCTATCGTGACTAGAGACTTGTTCACACAATTTTCAAATGCTTCCGCTTAAAGCCAGCAGCAGCAGCAACAAAGGCAAATTTTTTTCAGCTTCGGCAGGGCTTGCCAAACCAAACAAAGTTCAGAGGCCAAAACTTTCCAATAGATCAGCGTCGGATCAATGTCAGAATGACATTTCAAGAGGAAAACTAGCTGGATGTACTGTTAATATATTAAACTAGATTTTCAGGTCGCTACGCAGCCTTCAAATCTAGTCCTATGTTGCGCAGATGGTCACCAAAGTATGGTCACCGAAGTATGGCCATTTGAAGTGTTAAACACCGCTATAACACTGCTGCCGAGCAGCAATACACTTGCAGCACCCAGGTCCACTGTTATGCCTGTGTGACCCGACTCTGGATAAGCGGTTGAAGATGGATGAATGGATGGATGGATGTCAGCTTGTGGAAAGATGAAAGCACACCATTATGATTTGACTTCACTCACTTGTTTCAGAGACTAAAAACTAAAGGTACCGGATGCTCACTGTTCAAGTAATATTAGTATAGAAACTCGTAGAGTTTTTAAATTATCATTTTTATTATCCGTCTGGTAAATTCAAACCTGTGTTCAGTATAGTGTTGTCCATCTTTGAAGGCTAAAGGTCCTTACACACCGGGGCGATTTTTTCGTGCAAATAATACGCTTTTTTTTAAAAACCTTATAAAGTCAATGCAAGCGTACATGGCGCGAAAAAGCGGAAAAGCGAAAAAGCGTCTTTTAATTATTCGGAACGAGTCCGAATTTTGCGTATATTCGCACATTCGCCGGTGTGTAACCGCCTTAAAGGTTGATCCATGGAATGATCGCTCTTCATGGAACCACAAGGAGCGTCTGGTCTCTGCTGATCAACCCTGACAGAGGACAATCACCATTATGTTTTGTTGCTTCAATTAATTGTAATTAAATACTCCTGTCTTAAACAGGTTGATTGGCACGTTGGTCTTACTGGCACTGTCGGTTGATTGAACAGGCGATTGATTGAAGGTGATTTTCCTCTGAATATCACTCCAGCCACCTGCATACATCCTTACCTGGGCTGATTCTCTAATCATTGCTGATCTTGTTCTGAACACGAGTAATCTGAGTTCCCAGAAGTTTTCACCCGCTCTCATACAAACGGGAGGGGCGAAGAACACGAGAGGTTCAGAACAAGGACCAGGCCGTCTAACGCAACTGTTTTGAGCGCCCAGGTATGCAGAACGGAGACTTCCATCAAATCCACAATCCTCCCCACTTACCTTTAGCATACCATGCCCCCTTCGGTACCCTCTGCCAATTCGGGACATTTGGCCCGTCGCGGCTGACAGGACGTGACAAAGAAGTGCCAGCGGTGCTGGTGCTGTTTTTTCCTGGCTCCTTCCTCTTGTAGTACAGTAATGAAAGTGCAGTAGGGCCTCTGCCAGGCATTGAGCGGAAACATACAGGGATCACTGGGTTCATCGCCATCCCGACGCGGCACTGGACGGTAACGGCACGTCCAGTTGTGCGCCGAGACTTAGGTAGCCCCAGTTCCTGCATGTCCCCTCAGCCGTTATGGCCTGTCGCGGCTGACAGGAGGTGACAAAGAAGTGCCAGCGGTGCTGGTGCTGTTTTTTCCTGGCTCCTTCCTCTTGTAGTACAGTAATGAAAGTGCGGTAGGGCCTCTGCCAGGCATTGAGCAGAACCATACAGGGATCACTGGGTTCATCGCCATCCCGACGCGGCACTGGACGGTAACGGCACGTCCGGTTGTGCGCCGAGACTTAGGTAGCCCCAGTTCCTGCATGTCCCCTCAGCCGTTATGGCCCGTCGCGGCTGACAGGAGGTGACAAAGAAGTGCCAGCGGTGCTGGTGCTGTTTTTTCCTGGCTCCTTCCTCTTGTAGTACAGAAATAAAAGTGCGGTAGGGCCTCTGCCAGGCATTGAGTGGAACCATACAGGGATCACTGGGTTCATCGCCATCCCGACGCGGCACTGGACGGTAACGGCACGTCCGGTTGTGCGCCGAGACTTAGGTAGCCCCAGTTCCTGCATGTCCCCTCAGCCGTTATGGCCCGTCGCAGCTGACAGGAGGTGACAAAGAAGTGCATATTGCCATTTTTAATGATGATTGGAGGCGACCAAAATATACAGAGGCTCCCAGCAATAAGTATACCCATTGATGGAAGGCTCCGTTCTGCATACCTGGGCGCTCAAAACAGTTGCGTTAGATTCCCGTCCGAGCGTTGTCCCCACTCTGCGCTGCGGACCCTGCGTAGACCGTTTGTGAACGGACCCCTCCGTGAGTGTCCCCGGAAAAACGGGGGCTACTTATGTTGAATGCACTTACTGTAAGTCGCTTTGGATAAAAGCGTCTGCTCTAAGTGACTGTAATGTAATGTAATGTTGCTAATTTAAGCCAATCAGGTTAGAGTACCCATTTATCAACCTTAACACAATACGCAACAATAGTCATTTTTTGTATTTTTTATTTTCAAAGCAGCACATTGCACGGTGGTTTCCTGGCACTGTTGGTGCAGCCTTCTACCGGCGATTCGGCTGTAGGTCGTTGCTTTGCACAATCGGGCTCCTCTGCTCTGATGAAGCGCAATGGACATGCTGGGTTCGACTCACAAGTTTGTGCACGAGCTGGCGTATGGGGTTGCACACGGAGGTGACACTACTACGCATGCGAGTCGACGCGCAGTCACAGCTTTGATGAGCCGGTACCCATTGCGGCGCTGCTCGTTGCTGGCCGGGCCGCCCACTGTCACCGTCCCGGCAGTGGGTCTTGGAGATTTGTGCTGGCACTGTCGATGCTGTTCGTGAAACTGAGTGCGGTAGGGCCTCTGCCAGGCATTGAGCGCACCAGCACTGAGCGGAACCATACAGGGATCACTGGGTTCATCGCCATCCCGACGCGGCACTGGACGGTAACGGCACGTCCGGTTGTGCGCCGAGACTTAGGTAGCCCCAGTTCCTGCATGGCCCCTCAGCCGTTATGGCCGGTCGCGGCTGATAGGAGGTGACAAAGAACTATATATTGCCATTTTTCATGATGATTGGAGGCGACCAAAATATACCGAGGCTCCCAGCAATAAGTATAGCCATTGATGGAAGGCTCCGTTCTGCATACCTGGGCGCTCAAAACAGTTGTGTGCTGTTGTGTGTGCTGTTTCCTGGCTCCTTCCTCTTGTAGTACAGTAATGAAAGTGCGGTAGGGCCTCTGCCAGGCATTGAGTGAAACCATACAGGGATCACTGGGTTCATCGCCATCCCGACGCGGCACTGGACGGTAACAGCACGTCCGGTTGTGCGCCGAGACTTAGGTAGCCCCAGTTCCTGCATGTCCCCTCAGCCGTTATGGCCCGTCGCGGGTGACAGGAGGTGAAAAAGAACTGCATATTTCCATTTTTCATGATGATTGGAGGCGACCAAAATATACCGAGGTTCCCAGCAATAAGTATAGCCATTGATGGAAGGCTCCGTTCTGCATACCTGGGCGCTCAAAACAGTTGTGTGCTGTTGTGTTTGCTGTTTCCTGGCTCCTTCCTCTTGTAGTACAGTAATGAAAGTGCGGTAGGGCCTCTGCCAGGCATTGAGTGGAACCATACAGGGATCACTGGGTTCATCGCCATCCCTACGCGGCACTGGACGGTAACGGCACGTCCGGTTGTGCGCCGAGACTTAGGTAGCCCCAGTTCCTGCATGTCCCCTCAGCCGTTATGGCCCGTCGTGGCTGACAGGAGGTGACAAATTAGTGCCAGCTTGCTGGTGCTGTTTTTCTTCATCTTGTAGTACAGTAATGAAAGTGCAGGCAGCCTTCTCTGCGTATTTATATTTCACCTGCCAGGTATGTACAGGTGGTCCCCTGCCCGCCCCTCATTTAAAGACAAAGGCTACATACATCTACTGTTGTCAAGGGGGATCAGATGTTAGTTTTTTAGTAAAAAAAAAAAAAAAAAAAATTATAAGCAATTAAAAACGTGCACATTTCATTCGTTCAAGAAAGTAGCACTTATCTTTAAGCTATGTATATGTCATTTGCTTCTGTGTGATGTCTCGGCGGCAGATGGGACACTTGTCGAAGACCTCTGCACACTCCTTGCAGGTGCTATCGGTGCTGTCCACTGTTGGCGGCTTGATGGTGGGTCATGGCACCGCGGTGCTGGTGCTGTTCGTTCCTGGCTCCTTCATCTTGTAGTACAGTAATGAAAGTGCAGGTAGCCTTCTCTGTGCCCTATTTATATTGTACCTGCCGGGTAACTACAGGTGGTCCCCTGCCTGCCCCTCATTTAAAGACAAAGGCTACCTACATCTACTGTTGTGGAGGGGGGGCAGGCATTTGTTTTTGTTTTTTAGTAAAACTATAAAAAAGATCATCTAAGACTATGACTAGGACTAAGACTAAAAGACTAAGATTTTGATATTTAGTCGACTAAGACTAAGACTAAATCAAAATTTGCTGTCAAAATTAACAATGCATTCAAGGAAGTAGCACTTAGCTTTAAGCTAAGTCCAGTATGACATCTGCCTCCGTGTGATGTCACGGTAGCAGATAGGACACTTGTCGAGGGCCTCAGCACACTCCTGGCAGGTGACCAGGTGACCGCACGGGATGAAGACAATACATGTGTCCCTGTCGATACATACTTTACATTCTTTTCGCCTCTGCAGCTCCAACAGAGTCTCATCTGAAAGGGAGAATTATAGTACTTACTTATTAAGTACTTTGAGGGACATTTGGCAGGTGAATAACAATTCACAAAGACAGACCCTCTTCTAGAAGGCTCGTCCCCTAGGTGCCACGCTGAAATTGTATTTTGACTTTATACTCTAAGTCTATCGAGACTAGAGACTTCACACAAAACACACCCATGACTTATTCAGAGATGAATACAACCCCTTTGCACCTTGTATCCATATTATCAGTGTAACTAGTTAAATTGGTTGCTCCATAGAAATAGAGCCCGATGTCAGAGATCTGCATGGGAAGTTGGGAACCCTGCCATTATTGAACACCTGTCTTATTTGTTCACAAGTTCAGTTATGTATGAAGGATACAAACATGGAAAAACAGGTACCTTGTGTCTTGGCAGCATTGCTCTCTGGGTTCTGATTGAAATAGTCCTGGATAAAATCCTCTATTATAGAGTATTCTGACCCAGTCCTTCTCATCTTCTGGAGGGTTCTCTCTACCAAATGGCGGCCCAGACCCATCTCAAGAGCTTTCTGAGTGATGTCTGACTGCTGCACATCTGGAGAAACAAACAAACAAACACACACACACACCATTTGTCTTTATAGATAGATTTCATTTCCAGTAGAGACATATTCATTATGTAGCCATTGTGGACCAATAAGTAAATCAATATATGATAAAGAGGTCAATATTTACCATTCTGATGACCTGGTTCCTGCAAAGGAAAGACATTTCAATATAATTGTTACTGGAATTATTAACTCAATGCTCAATCTCAGCTAACATCAGCCATCCCTGTAATTAGTAGATTGTAGTAGTAGATTGAATGGTAGAGCATGACCATCAGTATACTATTGCGATTATACAACAATTATTAGGGTTGGGTACTAAAGTTGTGTTCCAAGTAGGAATATACACAATTTGTACAAGTACTATTTACTTCAGTTAACTGTTTTGTTTTGTTTTTCTTCCAGAAACGGGGAATCGATAAGAACTGGAAACGAAAGGCAGAATCAGCATCAATAAAATCCAAACGATACCCATCCCTAATCCAGTGTTAATTTTGACAGCAAATTTTTTTATTTAGTTTAGTCTTTAGTTTAGTCATAGTCTTTTGAATAAAATTCCATTTAGTTTTAGTCATATTTTAGTCATCTGAAATGTTTTAGTTTTAGTCTAGTTTGAGTTAAAGTAATACTAGGTAACGTTTTCAACAAAACTAAAGTTAAATTGTATATCTTTTGCGAGTGGCAAAAGTTTCACAACACCCACTCCGTGAATTTCACCCCCGGAAGCCTTTTATTTATATATTTTCTATTGAACGTGTACGGGGGGGACTTTCCCGGGAAAATGACGTTCCTGGCCAACGTCATGACGTCGTGGCCGACGTCCTCAGGAACTACCGCAACGGTTTCCTGTTTGGCCAGGAACTACCGCGCTATTAACAAAAAGGAACCTCACGCTGATTTTAAGATAATGTAGGATTGGGAGATCGAAAAAGAACAGAAAAAGAAAGCACAGCTCATGGTAACTAATGCTCCACTGGCTAAGAGAAACGATCCGTAGATAGTATAAAACAATTAAAAGATCGCTTTTTGAAACGCTTCCGGCTTCCGGTGAAAACGAATGGAATTCTGGGTAATCGAGGACTAGGGAAATTGTATGCAGTGACGGTAGTGACCAGCAGAGGTTGCTAAAAATCGTTATTTGTGATTTTGCATTGTACAACTTTAACTAAATATTATAATATTTTAGTCAACTAAATCTACAGTTGATGTAGTTGACGTGATGGTGTCGTTATGCCCGAATTCTGCATGCCGGCAATAGTCGATCTTCATGTTGATTTTAGTATAGTTTTTATTTGTTGACGAAATTGTCAATATATTTATTCATCATTAGTTTAGTTTTTATCTAGTTTTCGTCAGTGAAAATGATTTTTTTCGTCATAGTTTTAGTCAACAAAATGCCCTAATCATGATTAATATTAAACTGATTGATTGATTGATTGATGTACTTTATTTAGTAAGACATGAGAAACAGTACATGGAAGTACAATTCACATTACAAGGTCTACTAAATTGGATAACTCGTAAAGCACTAAGCTTGTTTAAAATGAGTTCCCACGCACACAAATCATGATGACATATAAGAGACAGACAGATATACACTACTATACAGAACGTCATACAATCAGTTTACAGGTTGCTGGTATGAGACATAAGAAATATGTACAAAAGAAAAAGAGAAGAGTTCAGGGGGTGGGGGGGGGGGGGTTACGTTAAGACTTTGACAGGGGCCAGTTTGGAATTGCAGCCTCCTGAAGCTGTTTCTTTAGGGCAATTTTGAAAGTGAGTAGGGTTTTACACTCCTTTACTCCTTTTGGTAGGGCATTCCACATTTTTGTTGCATAGCATGAGAAAGAGTTCATTCCCTTTGTTGTGCCAAATCTGGGTTGAACATGATCCGTGGAGCTGCCTCTGGTATTGTGATTGTGGACTTTTTTTTACGTTTTTGAAGTATTTTGACAGGTACAGGGGGATACCAATGTTGTGTAATGAAACTAAAAACACTACTGTGGCTAGGTGGCAGGTAAGACAAAGGAACGCTGTTATTGTGAGATATTGGCAATCCTATGGAGCAACTAACTGTGGTGTAATGTGTGCTCTTATGATTTGCAATTGAAAAACAATGCCTAACAATACAAGTCCAATGGCCTTGGGGTAGCGGGTCTGATCGACTACCTACCTCCCCTGTCTCCATGTCCTCCTCGTCGTTGTCAGTTGAACCATTAGTCAGTGATCCTGGGTTGGAACTGGACAACTGGGGGTGTCTGAAGCCAGACATTTTTGCCTGGTTTCCACTGAGAAGAATGTCTTGATGACGAGAGTTGACCTGAACAGAAAACACAAAAAGAGAATCACATTATTAGGTATTAGGCACTTAAAAGTGACTATCTCTTTAAAATTGCATTACCCACATACAGTATACTGTACACCCAAAAACAGGAGAAAAACAGGAGAGTTGGCAGGTATGGTTTTGTAGATCTGCTGTTCGAATCTTCCCTCTGAGATTCTCAAAGAATGATAAAAAATAAAATAAAATAGCCTAACTAAGAGCAAAATGTTCCTTTCTTTCTTCTCTCTTTTTCTCTCCTTCTCCACCTCTTATAAGTGAACACTTTGGCTCTTAAGCACAGTTAATTAATTAGAAGACGCAAATATAGCCTATAGGCTATATATAATAAATAACAATGAATACAAAAAGAAGAAAAAAATCCTCTGGCTGCAAGCAACACAGCCTGTCCTCTCCAAGCCCAGAACTTTGTGATGAACTGTTCTTCTACAGAGATAAGGAGTAGGGGGCCCCCTGGTCACGTGTGATTTAACCATTTAAACACTCTAGTCTTTATCAAACTTAATTGCAACTGTACTAAGTACTACTTATTCCGTCTGCACGAAATATACCCAAAAGTAGCAGATCTATAAGACTACTTGTAGATCGGCATTTTTTTGGTTAATGTTCCCTCCAGAATAGGGATGCAGGAGTTCAAGTGGTTAAAATGTGACACGTACAATATGACCCTTTTGGCTGTCCATAGACACTTTTAGGGGAAGGGACTTTCCCCAAAGAGATTCCCCGCCAACGGCTATCAAATGAAAATCGTCCACCTTCGCGTCCCCCATAGGACATGCTATACTGTATAGTAGTGCACAGCAGATTTGTAGTGGGTGGGACGCTGTTCAGTTGTCCGGTTGTGGATGCCGGTTTGATTGATTAATTGATGTACTGTGGATTCCGGTTGGCGAGTGTACGGCCCGCCTACTGTAACTCGTCGTCCAGTCAGCACATGACTGACTGCACCGTCACATGACGCATAGCGGGTCTGATCGACTACCTACCTCCCCTGTCTCCATGTCCTCCTCGTCGTTGTCAGTTGAACCATTAGTCAGTGATCCTGGGTTGGAACTGGACAACTGGGGGTGTCTGAAGCCGGACATTTTTGCCTGGTTTCCACTGAGAAGAATGTCTTGATGACGAGAGTTGACCTGAACAGAAAACACAAAAAGAGAATCACATTATTAGGTATTAGGCACATGTTTTTTTCTTCTTTTTGAAGTTCTTCACTGGCCTACTGGGAGTGTGCAATGCCGGAGATTAGCTGTTCACAGACGGATACACAGACACATGGACGGACGGACGAACAGAGGCGAAAACATAGTCTCTGGACTTCAGCCGTCCGGCCTGGCGGAGACAATTATTTTTGTTCTAGTTCCCCAGAGACTGTACTAGCAGCAATGATAATGCAATAATAATAAACATATTGTCGCTGTCGGGTGAAAAAACCTTGTATGTCGAAATCCATTACTTAGTAGGGCATTTATGAAAGGAAGAAAACATAACTAAATTAAATATAAAGATACAAGGATTCTGCCCAACAGTGACGGTATGTAACGAGGGAAATAAAAAATTAAATCATATTCAAAGAATAGCAGCAGTATACCAGGTACACTCAGATGTCAGTGAATAAACATATGGAAATACATGGTGTATAAAGTTGTGGAACATTTTCATCTCAAGGACCCCCACATTGATATGTATGTGGCTGCAGACCTCCATTTGACAATCTGTTGTGCCAGGGCTAGGGCTGCGACTATCGATTATTTTCTTAGCAGTTATTTTATCGCTTACTTTTCCAATTAATCTAATAATTGAGAAGCCGTTTTAAAAAAATATATTCATATTTTTTTTTGTAATAACATAAATAATATACATTTAAGTGTGGCCTAAACGTGTACAAATTGATGCTTTTGTGTTTTCTTAAAAGCTAGCTTTTTGATAGTTTGATGGGGGGGGGGGGGGGGGCATACTGACCACGCCGCCATTGCCCGCCAAGCGGGAGGTCTGCCCCCCCCCAGGCTTTATCAGGCTTTACTTAAATAGGATCCATTAAAAAGTTAAAAGTAGAAATAAAAGAGCCATATCTAATAATAACCACTAATTACTTAAAAGTGACTATCTCTATAAAATTGCATTACCCACATACAATACTCTGTACACCCCAAAACAGGAGAAAAACAGGAGTCGCCTGGTGAAAACAGGAGAGCTGGCAGGTACGGCTCAGTTTTGTGAACTTGTAGATTTGCTATTTACCTTACCTGCAGGCTGCAGCTGTTCGAATCTTCCCTCGAAGATCCTCAAAGAATGATAAAAGAAATAAAATAACTAAGAGCAAAATGTTCCTTTCTTTCTTCTCTCTTTTTCTCTCCTTCTCCACCTCTTATAAGTGAACGCTTTGGCTCTTGAGCACAATTAATTAATTAGAAGACGCAAATATAGCCTATAGGCTATATATATAATAAATAACAATGAATACAAAAAGAAAAAATCCTCTGGCTGCAAACAAACAGCCTGTCCTCTCCAAGCCGAGAACTTTGTGGTACCTTCTCGAACCTTCTCGTCCCCCATAGGACGTAGGGGGGGGGGCTGGGGGGCTGGGGGTGGTCCAGTTGTCCGGTTGCGGATTCCGGTTTGATTAATTGATGTACTGTGGATTCCGGTTGGCGAGTGTACGGCCCGCCTACTGTAGCTCGTCGTCCAGTCAGCGCATGACTGACTGCATCATCACATGACGCATGCATCGTAACCCACGTGGCCGGATGAGCACAAGATGTAAACATTAAACCTGCGGCGAGTGCGAACAAACTGTGAGTATTCACAACAGAGTTTTCTTACGTTAAGTCTGTACTACCTTCTTGATCCAAGGCTAGGTTAGCAGCCCCCTCTCTCTCTCTCTCTCTCTCTCTCTCTCTCTCTCTCTCTCTCTCTCTCTCACTATGGCATGGCAATGGCATGGTATGGTGGTTTTGGCTCATTGCTTATGGAGATAGCTGTTTGTATGTGACATACATTACACAGACACAGGAAGAAATGTGTGTGTGTGTGTGTGTGTGTGTGTGTGTGTGTGTGTGTGTGTGTGTGTGTGTGTGTGTGTGTGTGTGTGTGTGTGTGTGTGTGTGTGTGTGTGTGTGTGTGTGTGTGTGTGTGTGTGTGTGTGTGTGTGTCTGAGAGCTTGTAGATTTGCTATTTTAGTTGAATGTTCACCCCCAGAATAGGGATTCTAGGGGCCAAGTGGTTAAGAAATTGGTAGGTACTAGGTAGGCTTGTAAGTTATACATTGTCCCTTAAATGTGTAAGGTAAGGGAATGCCATGCCTCTTAAATGTACTGCTAGCAAAGAAAAAGAGACTGATGACTCTACAATGTAAGATCCAGCCAAAGCATCTTTTGAAATCCTGTCAACTGATGCCACAACTCCCATTTGCAATTCAAGAATGCATACAGTATCAAAAATGCTAAAACAATGTGCCTCTCTCTTGATTTGATTTGAAAGTATTAACCATGCAAAATGACAAGCGTACAGGTTTAAAAACCACTGAGGATCAAGCACAACAAAGTCCAGGACTTATTTCAGTTGAGGTCCTCACAAAGAAGACAAAACAACAAAGTACACCCTTCCTATACAAACCCATTATAACTTCAAACTCCATTTTTAGCATGTTAGATTAATCAAAAACACCTGTCCTTGGTTCTGGTGACTCATCCTGCCCTCCTAATAAATAATATATAAATAATAAAATGACAAAGTTTTTTTGAAAGTGAAATACCCCTTTAAATAAACACTTTTCCCTAACAAGTAACATCACTTGTAAAAAAAACACCAAAACATAAAAACAACACAAACACAGACAAACCCTACTAAAATTGAAAACGCCCTACTTCAGACTAGAACCTTTTTAGTAGGGCACTTTAGAGGCTCCGTGAGCACCCCCAAAACACATCTCTGTAACCTGTTTTTTTAGGACCCTAAAGGTGTCTAGTTATGATTTCTTCTTGTTGCCGTTGTCAACTAATGTCCCATGGGGTTTATTTTTAACCCTTTCTGACACCTACCCCCAACCCAAACCATAACATGGAGATAACAGAGAATACCATAACTCTTGAAGTAAACAACATACAGCGACAAATGAACACATTTTTCTATATCATTTTGACCCAAGGAATTCATTAAAGTGGTTAATATTGAGATTCAAGCACATTTTGACTCTATTTCAGGACAGAAACAGCAAAAGAATAGCAGAATATTTTGAAATCACATCTATATTTCTCTTTGTACTACATTTTTAAGGTATATTCTTTTTTACCATAATGTCTTTTAGGACCCTAAGGTGTCTAGTTAGGTTTTAATCTTGTTGCCTTGGTCAAATAATGTCCCATGGGGTTTATTTTAACAATTTCTTACACCTATTCCCAACCCGAACCATGCAATGGAGACAATAGAAAATACCATAACTCTTGAAGTAAACAACAAATATCAAACGGAGACAAATTAACACATTTCTATAGATGATTTTGACCCAAGGAATTCATTAAAGTGGTTATTATTAAGATTCAAGCAGGTCTTGACTCTATTTCAGGACAGAAACGGCAAAAAACTAACAGAAAATGTTCAAATCACATCTATATTAATCCTTGTATTAAATACTTAAGGAAGGCATATTCTACTTTACCCCATGTTTTTAGGACCCTTATGGTGTCTAGTTAAGATTTCTTCTTGTCCCATGGTTCATCATTTGGTGGCCATTTTAAATCGATGTCCACAGGAGTGGCGTTTTCTTATCTGAACCAGACAACGTACAAAGACAAATAAACCCACTTTTTCATAGAATGTTTACACCAGGAATCTAATGGAAAGGTCACTGACATGGTACAACCATTCTTTATTGGTGAAAAACACACAAATATCAAATTCTGGCTTACATTTAGGCATAATATAACTTTCTTAAATAATCAAAACATAATTTCACTGATCAGTATCATCCATCTCAACCTCTTCCCTCTTATCATCATCATCATCATTAAATATTGTTAGGATGATCATACACCAACCTGAAAGCCTTTTGAAATGTGGGGTTCTTCTGGAGCTTTTTGAGTGGTGCCACCTTGCCCTTGAAGGAACCAGTACAGCCCTGATGGTACCCACGCAGGGTGCTACAGTATGGCTGCCCAAGAGAGGTTGCTAGCTCTGTGACATTTACCAGCTGACGGTGCCTGCCTGTGCCAGTGTCAAGGTAGATGAGCAGGTTGATGTCGTCATCAACATCAACAATCATTCTTGGCAAATCTGCTAACACAAGAACTCACCAAAGTTATCTAGGTATTGATCAATCAACTCACTTCTCAATCTAATGCCACAAGTTTATGAGCTGTTCCTTCCACGATGAGAGCAGCTGTTTCACATTTTGCCAGCCGCGATGCTGCCTCCTTACTCCCCCAGACCTTGAGCATCAACTGGCAGAGCTGTCGCTTATTTTCCTCATTGCCCAGAAAGAACTTAAAGTCCTGGGGTTTCCTGGTGGCTGGACCTTGCACTATGAATTTCTACGAAAGTCCACGCCTCAGCCTCTACTGCGCCCTTGATGGAATTCCATCAAGGCGCAGTAGAGGCTGAGGCGTGGACCAGCTCGCTTGCCCCCATGCCAGGACACACTCATCCCCCACATCCAGTGGGTGAACTATAGAGTGACCTGTTACAAGCGAGCAGCTGAGACAATCTTTTGTAGGCCTAAATCCTACGATGATGGTCATGGTGGCAGAAGACGGAAGGAGGGATTTTGGAGCCTGTCTGGTCTTGTGGGCCAATTCTGCCCCTATCTCTCATTGACCTGTTGGCTGCTGGTGTCATCAGTGATGATGATGATGATGATGATGAGAGGGAAGAGGATGAGGTGGAGTTTGATGATGAGATGGATGATACTGATCAGTGAAATTGTGTTTTGATTATTTAAGAAAGTTATATTATGGCTAAATATAAACCAGAATTTGATATGTGTGTGTCTTTCACCAATAAAGAATGGTTGTACCATGTCAGTGACCTTTCCATTAGATTCCTGGTGTAAACATTCTATGAAAAAGTGGGTTTATTTGTCTTTGTACGTTGTCTGGTTCAGATATGAAAACGCCACTCCTGAGGACATCGATTTAAAATGGTCACCAAATGAACCCCATGGGACATTAGTTGACCTGGGCAACAAGAAGAAATCTTAACTAGACACCATAAGGGTCCTAAAAACATGGGGTAAAGTAGAATACACCTTAAGTATTTAATACAATTATTAATATAGATGTGACATTTTGACAATTTTCTGTAATTGTTTTTCAGTTTCTGTCCTGAAATAGAGTCAAGACCTGCTTGAATCTTAATAATAACCACTTTAATGAATTCCTTGGGTCAAAATTATACATAGAAATGCATTCATTTGTCTCTGTATGTTGTTTACTTCAAGAGTTATGGTATTTTCTATTGTCTCCATTGTATGGTTCGGGTTGGGAATAGGTGTAACAAAGGGTTAAAATAAACCCCATGGGACATTATTTGACCAGGGCAACAAGATTCAAACTTAACTAGACACATTTAGGGTCCTAAAAGACATATGGTAAAAAAGAATACACCTTAAAAATGTAGTACAAAGAGAAATATAGATATGATTTCAAAATATTCTGCTATTTTCTTTGCTGTTTCTGTCCTGAAATAGAGTAAATGTGCTTGAATCTTCATATTAACCACTTGAATGAATTCCTTGGGTCCAAATGATATAGAAAGATGTGTTTATTTGTCTATGTAGGTTGTTTACTTCAAGAGTTATGGTATTTTCTGTTATCTCCATTTTATGGTTTGATTGGGAATAGGTGTCAGAAAGGGTTCAAATGAACCCCATGGGCCATTATTTGACCAGGGCAACAATAATAAATCATAACTAGACACCATAAATGTCCTAAAAAACATATGGTAAAAAATAATACACCTTAAAGGTTTAGTACAAAGAGAAATATAGATGTGATAATTGTGATTTGAACATTTTCTGCTAGTTTTTGGCTGTTTATGTCCTGAAATAGAGTCAAGATGTGCTTGAATCTTTAAAATAACCACTTTAATGAATTCCTTGGGTCAAAATGATATAGAAAAATGTGTTCATTTGTCGCTGTATGTTGTTTACTTCAAGAGTTATGGTATTCTCTGTTATCTCCATGTTATGGTTTGGGTTGGGGGTAGGTGTCAGAAATGGTTAAAAATAAACCCCATGGGACTTTAATTGACAACGGCAACAAGAAGAAATCATAACTAGACACCTTTAGGGTCCTAAAAAAACAGGTTACAGAGATGTGTTTTTGGGGTGCTCACGGAGCCTCTAAAGTGCCCTACTATTTCCATCAGCCATGCTTTTGTTGACTGTTAAAAAGTTATCAGGTTTTAAGTCAATTTGGTTGCAGTGTCCAGCCTGTTCCACTGGGTGGCACCAATGTATCTCAAAGTCCCCTTACCTGTCAGAGTCCTGAATGTATACAGGCTCACATTAGCAATGCACATTATGTGCGCCACTGACCACCAGAGTAAAACAAAAATGTAAACACAGGGAACACTCCATGAATAATCCTGTGAATCATGGTCAATCTCGCCAGACCTCTCTGAGACCTTTCTCTTTTCATGTCAAGAGTTAAGAGTCTCTCTCTCCCTATGTCTCTATCTCTCTCTGTCTCTTTCTGTCTCTCTCTCAACCCTCTAGGTTGATGAGCAGAGACGGCAGTCAAAGCGAAGGAAAAGTGCCTTGACAAAGTTTCCATACCAACATGTCCTCCACCTCTAACGTTCTCCTTAACACCGGGGCTCAGATGCCCCTCCTGGGCCTGGGGACCTACCGGCTGTGTGGAGCTGAGGATGTCCGCGCCGCCGCCGATGCAGCGCTGGCGTCCGGCTACCGGGCCTTCGACACAGCCGCCGTCTACCGCAATGAAGCCGACCTGGGCCGAGCCCTGAGGGAACTCCTGCCCAAATACGGGCTGACCCGGAAGGATGTGTTTATTACCAGGTAGGTGTGCATTGTGCAATTATGTATGTCTCAACTAGTGCCCAATGAAGTTTGGACTTGTTCATCTTTATATCTGGAAGGTGGTATCTTTACATGCCATTTTGCAGCTGAACTCTGGTAGGGGGTTATAGTATATGTCCTGATGAAGATCTGTATAGATCGAAACGTTGACGATGCAAAATAAAATACAGCGGAGCTTTTTCACCATCACCAGTTTGCAGACTATTCCTTTTTACGAGGCAAATAAAGAGAACCTTGACTTTATTGATTTTATTATTACCATATTGTTATTATCTTTAATAGAGCTAGTGAGTGTACATAAGGGTTTGTGGGGCATCATTTTGTACTGCAGGATTTTGGCATTTTGATATAATGTCCTCTGGACAGTGGAATACATAGTTCTTTCATGGTTAATCACCACTTTCATATTTAGTTTTTGTACAAATTTGGCCGGCCATAGCTGAGTGACTAGAAAGGCTGTCCGGAAATCAGAAGGTAGCCAGTTCGACCCTCGGCTCGCCCATTTGACATGTCGAAGTGTCCCTGAGCAAGACCGTTAATACCTAACGGCTCCTCCCGTGGGCTCATCAGAGCCATGATCTGTAAAATAGATTTCACCTCCCCTAGAGACCAGAAAATACTCCCTTTCCCTTTTGGCAGGTTCACTGCTCTTCATCATTAATGTCCTGCCTGTTTCTCCGTTCCCTCCTCCCTCTCTAGTAAGCTAGGTCCCAAGGACCAGGGTGTGAAGGCCATGGAGGGAGCCCTCCACAGCCTGTCCCAGCTGGATTTGGATTACATCGACCTCTACCTCATCCACTGGCCCGGCACACAGGGGGTGCTGGTGTCTGACCAACGGAACCCAGGTCAGGAAGAATAAAGGCCTTTATACACCAAGAATGATGTGCATAAATGACTCGAAATTGCAATGAGTGAAGAGTGAATCACTTGGTGTAATTTCACAATTAGCCACTTACTTTGTTGAATGGGGTCACCCAGTCTATACTTGGTCTCCTCATTTTTTCCCTTACACTGAATCTTTTCGCTGAAAATACTGGATCACGCATGATATTAAATGTTCATCATTGATATGCCTCTGGTCTGGATATGTATAAGTAACATGTTTGAAAAATGTTACTGACGTCCCATTTAATGGGATGTGTAAAGGCCATAACGCCCCTATTCTGGGGTGAACATCCGGGCAAAAATAACCAATCTACAAACGTATAATGCGTAGCGATGCGACACGTTGTTAGCTTGTAGATCGGCTGTGTTTGAAGATATTTAGTGTAGAGGGAAAAAAGGAGTGGGCGTACAGTAGTATAGAGCCCTGGGGGAAGATTTGAACATTTTTGAGCGTTCGAGGTCCATATTGATTTCATTATTTCAGCGGTGCAGCTGTGTGCGCTAGACGGCTAAATCAGGTCAGTCATTATATCAGGCAGTCATCTCACATGCAGTATCTTTACCAGTGCTTTTAAATGAATTGAATGTATATGTTGCTAGTAAACATTGGTGAGTACTGTGCCACACAGACAGTTGGTGTGTTATCTACGCTTTGTCAAATTGTCCCAGATTTTTTTAGCAGTTATTAAAGAGTTATTACATAAAGGCTTTTGATCGTGACATGGCGATTACATTCCTACAATACATGAAAATGTGTAATCTTTTTAAAATATTTTTTTATCTCACAATGCAAAGCACCTTAGAAGCCTGTCATGTTGTCCCATTTGGCACATAGACCTTTGTTAAATCTAGCGTAAAAGACTACACCATTGTTTGGCAGCGGCTGGGGTAAAAAAAAAAGGAAGACAAAATCAAGGCAGACAATAGAACAGCTTTAGATTGCATTGTTCTTTATATATTCTATTTTTAGATGTAGAGATACTAGCTTAGCCTCGAAACATCCAGTAAGCAAGCATTCCTTGCGCTTTTGTCTAGACAATGTGAGTGAATGTGTCTTGCTTGGGTGTGATGTGATGCGTTTCTATTATGTTTTGCAGGGAACAGAGCTCAGAGCTGGGCTGCTCTGGAGGAGCTGCAGGCACAGGGCAGACTGAGGGCCATAGGAGTGTCCAACTACACACCAGCACACATGACACAACTGATGCACAGCTGCAAGATCCCTCCTGCTGTGTTACAGGTAAGAAGATCATATCAGTCACACATCACCTCACACTAGGGCATTCACAACTAATGATTTTTACTAGTCGACTCATTTGACCAAGTAGTAGTCAACTAGTCGACTAGTCGAAATTTACATAGACTTCTTCTTTTTTTTTTACGTTTTTTTTTTTTTTTAGAGGGGGGCATTGTTTTAATGCCATCCTACTACTATATTACTATTATTATTATCCTCCTGCCCTTATTTTTATGGCGTTTTAAGGGAAGCGCTTCTGGCACAGCAGCACAGCACCACAGCAGCGTCTCCAAGGATCCCCATTGCCCAATTATAGGCTTTTATTGGGCATACTTTTGACCCCCTTTTGATAATAAATAAAGTCAGGAGGATAATAATAATAGTAAGATGGTTTTTTTTTTTTTTTTTTTTCCCCAACTATTCGACTAGTACCAACAGAGTCGACTAGTGGTTATACTAGTCGACTAGTCGACTAGTTGGTGAAAGCCCTACCTCACGCAATGTAGAATGAGGGCACCAGTCAGTCACACGTCTGTGTCAGAAGCGTTGCAGCCAACGCAATCCGAGGCTTTAGTTGCATTGGTGATGCGTTGTGAGCTTGTAGATCTGCTATTTCCGCTATTTGTTGGAGGAAAATATCTGAAAATGTATGAACATTTGGAAATGATTATGACAATTATGCAAAATAATTGCGATTAGCTAAAATAATTACGATTAGGGGATTATGTAATGATTGTGACAGGCCTATCTAATTAATGGGTATTTTGTGTGTGTGTGTGTGTGTGTGTGTGTGTGTGTGTGTGTGTCCAGGTGGAGTTCCACCCACGTCTGTGTCAGAAGGAGCTGAGGAGACTGTGTGAGGAGCACGGCGTGTGTTTCCAGGCCTACTCGTCTCTAGGAAAAGGAGAACTGCTCGCCGACCCAGTGGTGATGGAAGTGGCCCAGGGCTGTGGACACACTGCTGCACAGGTATGTGCACACACACACGCACGCACGCACGCACGCACGCACGCACGCACGCACGCACGCACGCACGCACGCACGCACGCACGCACGCACGCACGCACGCACGCACACACACACACACACACACACACACACACACACACACACACACACACACACACACACACACACACACACACACACACACACACACACACACACACACAGCACCCTCTGAAACAACACTTCAACTAGCCGATCTACATCAACACGTTGTGAGCTTGTAGATTGGCTATTAGAAAATATCTTTAAAAATAGTACAAAAAATGGCAAAGAAGTTTAGGGATAATGGGTAAGGCACCGGCGAAAATATGGCCCCCTGGCTATGGGACATTAACCACATGAATCCTAGTCTCCCTATTCTGGGTATGCAAAGATAGCAGATCTACAAGCTCACAACCAAGAGATTTGGTGTAAGAAGGGAAAAATGGAGTTCAGACCTCTGAGGGACCCCAGTCAACATAGTATCTATAGCTTACGTGGTTAAACTATCACAACTAAAAAGCCAATTGGAGATCTAAGATTTGTGATACCAAGCTGTTGTGAAGAAGAGGAAAGACGTCCTCACATAGCTGTAGTGCCGAAAATGTTCACTATTTTCGCACAACAAAGTATAAAACAATGTGGTAAATTGATTTGTTCATATGCTTTTTCATACAAAAAGGTGCTTCTCGATTATTCGATTAATCAAAAATGTAATTGATAGAATGATAAGTGATAGTTGCAGACCTAAACACAAAACAGGACTGTGTAAGCGCTAGGGGAAATCACATTGACACACGCAGTATGTTCTCACCCCAAAGGTTCTGTTGCGTTGGGCGGTACAGCAGGGTGTCCCGGTGCTGCCTAAGTCATCGCACCCCGACCGAGTGGGGGAAAACACCAAGCTCTTTGACTTCACACTGAGTGACAAAGACATGGACACACTGTCATCTCTGGACTGTGGTCACAAATACTGCTGGGACCCCTCGGAGGTGGCATGACACACCCCATTGCTTTTGTCTTTTTGATTTTGGACACTTGACGATTGGACCATAAATATTGTGATGTCACTTTGAAGTCATATCGCTCAACTGCTTGAAACGTGTTTTCACGATTGCCAACAGTGGCAAAGCAACTGTTTCTCTTTTTTTTATAGTGTGGCTCTGCAGCAGTCTAGCTGGTGTCTATAAGACCTTAGAATGATCCTGACACTAAAAAAGAGATTTAAATACCATGCAGTGTTGTCAAAGATCATCAGGGACGTTTTACTATGAGGTTCAGGTAAAGGGGAAGACTAGTTGGGCTGTAGGAGTGGCGAGAACGTCTACGTGTCTAATGTCTAATCTCACAAACCGCTGGACTCATCAGTGCAAACGTTCTTGTTCACACATGTTTTATACTTAATTTTACAATGGAAGTCAGTGGGATTCAGACCGGGCTGAAACCTTGCCCAAATATACGACTGACGTCACAGGCTGGCCATGTGAAATATAATTATTTTCTTTTAACACTTACTGATCCAGTTGTCCAGGAATTGCCTTGACGTTATCACATTTCTGCAACGTTGTCTTTTCTTGCACCACTATTGGAATAATAAATACAAATTCTTTTCATAAGATGTTTCATAAAATTCTTTATTGTTCAGCACAGGATATACCAGCAGTGGCACAATAGTAGAGAAAATACATTTACAAAAGTCATTACAAAAAGAAAAAAAAAAACATATTCAAAGTTGGAGTTTCTCCACACAAATCTTTAGATTCAAGTAATACCAAGGATGGATGCAAAGGAACTGGTGCACAGACAGGCAGGGACTTTTCTAGGGTGCGTTCACTGTCACAACTGTTGCTTAAAGGAGCACTTCACCCATTTTCAACTTTTATCTTCATATAATTGGTCCTCAATGATGTTAATTATAAGATGCCACCATTTTTCGTCTACTCACTCTGCGTCTCATTGGTGGGCAGTTCAGAAACCTGCCTATCAATAATGGGGATTACAAGCTAATAGAAAACTACAGCCTTTAACTTCCTGGAAAGTTAGCATGCTGAAATATAAGCTATCGTTTCATTCTTCCATCGAAAAATATATAAAAAAGGTTGAAATCTTGTTTGAAATGACCAAACCTGCCTGCTGATGATGTCACTGATAGGCAGGTCTGTGAACTGTCCACAGTCAACAGACAGAAATTGTGCCATTTTATAATGAGCATTAGTGAGAACCAATAATATGAAGATAGGTTGAAAATGGATGTAGTGCTCCTTTAATGGTAAGACACTGGTTGCCAAACAACGGGGACCAACCGAGCAAATATCCCCTCTTTTTCCCCCTACAATTTGTTTTAAATTATTATTTCAAAATAATTTTTAAACATAAAAAATACAAATGTAATTTCCTTCTGACATTTTCAACAACAACAAAAATGTATCCAAAATATTTAATACATTTAAACATTTTTTTTTACAAATAGTGAAAATAGCAGAGCTTGTAGATCTGCTATTTTCACTATTAAATAGGGCTAAAGGGGTTAATTCATAAGGTATTTTTGCACGTTTGGGTCCTAGGGAGACACAGTTTGGGCAGCACTGAATGATTCTTATGGGTGTCAGGCACCTGTTGGACCGCAGCGTCTGTGTGTAGGACACCTGAACATTTCATCACGGTTGTCTGTGACACGTAACCACACTTCGTTTCACACTGTTGCGTCACATTATAATTAATGCCCTATTTCATACCTAAAATTGGATTTTTCGTCTATAATGACACGTGCAAAAGCAACTGGTGCCCTGGACGCCAGGCTGAAAGTGGTTAAGTGTGTCTTGTGGGTTTAATAACTATTAAACCGATGAAAACTATTAACAAGAGCTTGTTACTAAATAATAACTACAAAAATAACTACATTGGAACCATAGGACGGTTTTGGACATACAAGGTTTCCTTTCCACCTGACAGCATCGCCGCAACAAATAGAATCGTAGAAGCACTGTTTGCATCGAGCAATGACAACAAAACTGCACCAAGAAAAGAAAGTGTGATATCTTAGGACTATTTGTTTCCCTGGTAGCTAGCATAACGTATTTGTCTGAAAGAAAAGGAATGTGGCCTGTTTTTTGTTACCCGTGTGCACCTGTACACCTTTGCATCCCATCCCTACAAGTCGAGAGGAACTGAATAAGACACGTCGAACAAATCCACTGTATCATCACCACCTTCAACAATCACATATTGTTTACAATTGTCACACATATAAGCCAATCCTATGTATCGAGTCTCACTGAGTGGGAGTGCTGATTCCAGGGTCTTCATTTAGGCTTTTAGTCTCTCAGATCTGATCTATAGCAGCGGTTCTCAAAATGGGGTGCGGGGACCCCCAGGGGTCCTTGAGGGGGTTCCAGGGGGTCCCCAGCTAAATTAGTTCATTTAGCATCAAAATCAATTAACTACTTTAACCATATATACATTGGGCATATGAAATGGCACATCTATAAGCTCACAATGTGTCGCTATCTTGTAGATCTGCTATTTTCACAAAAATCATGAAAGAATGTGATACAAATTTTGTATGGGGGTCCCTGGCACGAAATATTTTCAGATGGGGGTCCGCAGCCAAAAGGAAATTAATTTGGGGCTCCTTGGCATGAAAAACGTTTGAGAACTACTGAACTATATGACAGACTGTCCACACGCAGACTAAACAATTTAGTTGATGATAAACAAATATAGAAATGATTTTTTCACAACGACTTTTTATTACATACATTTCTTTTAAAGATGATACGCTTCAACACTATTTGATTAATAAAAAAAGTAATCGATTGAGTATCAGGATCTTTTGGCTACGAGATCCATTTGAGTTAATTTACGGTTTAAGATAAGACAAGACAAACCGTTATCGATCTCCAGGTGTCGTTTCAGAGCCTATTTTTCATTCAGAATATATAGTGTGGATGTAAAGCCATGTTGAAGCTGACCCGAGAGATAAGCACTCCCACTCCCAGAGGCCTTGATAGATTAAACCATTCCATCTACTCCTGGCATTCAAATCCCAACACAGAGCGACGTCGTGCGTTGGAGAAATGAGGCCGAAGGCTGTTGTGTTTTGTTCTTCACAGCAGTTAACTCATTACCACCTTAAGTCTTTCTTAAATATTCACAAAACATTAACCCCCAAGATCCATAGATTGTACACTGCCTATTGCTAGCTTGGCCAAAACGTGTATAATATAAAGATTCTGGTAAACTTGTGTTCAGTTCATCCCCAACACCCTCAAACAAATTATTTACACTTTAACCACATTAATCCTCAATTTTGGGATTTCAGTTTTTATTCTTATTTCAAATTTGTAAAAAAGAAA
The DNA here is from genome assembly GCF_963280865.1 of Gymnoscopelus braueri. Taxonomy (NCBI): domain Eukaryota; kingdom Metazoa; phylum Chordata; class Actinopteri; order Myctophiformes; family Myctophidae; genus Gymnoscopelus; species Gymnoscopelus braueri. The sequence continues at coordinate 36,269,711 of NC_137620.1, read as the reverse complement.
AAAAAGAAATCAAAAAGAGAGACGATAGCAGATCAACAAGCTCACAATGCATCACGTTGTGACATTTGTGAGCTTGTAGACCAGCTATTTTCACTATTTCTCGTAGTATATAGGGCTTAAGTGGTTAAAAGCCCAGAGTCCACCTTTACTTTGTTTTGTTGGTGATTCAAGGCTTTAAAAAGATAAGATTCACGCTGGTTTGTGCTTTTTATACATCTAATTTAATTTGTCACTATTATCTGATAGAAATCTAAAACCTGAAGTTCAGTATGCAAAGAAGAACAAGAAGACTATTCCAGCACTATCAGATTGTCTGCGTACAAGATTGTTTTTGTTTGATAACATCGAGACGTACAAAGCGATTGATGATAGTCTTTCTGCAGGGTTTTTTTTTTTTAAAGATGGTGTTTGGCTTGTCTGTAACGTAATGGAAAAATAAATAAAGGACTCATTTGAGTGCTTTATCTCTCTTTCCTTTATTTGTCCTCTGAATTAGCAGAGGGGGCACTTCATAAGCCAGAGAGCTGGCCTTTTCCATGCATACACAGTGTTCTCCATAATTATCTATGTGCTTGTATGTGATGAAAATGAAAACGTGCATGAACGTGACTGACTTGACTTTTTATTGCACTGCCAGTCTTGTGACATGTCCTGACTGTTCTGATTAAGACTCCCGGCTCCAGTTGATCCGTATCCCGAACGCAAACGTCACCACTGAATTATCAAACGACACGAGGAAGGACCGGCGGTCCATCGTGGGAGTATACAAAAAGAGACGTAAGATCTATATTTCAGTGTTTTATCTCTCCCTCTATGTTGCATAGCGTTGACAGGAGAGACAAATCAAATGGAAAAGGCTCTTAGTCTTTTTTGCTACTAAGTAGTCCTCTTTCCCATAATTACCCCCACTCTCTGTTTTCCCTTTCTATCCCCTTCTATATTCAGTGCAGTTGGCAGTTATTTTCAGAGCTTTATCTTTTGGTACGTCGGGAAAAACCTGTCGTCACCATTCAATATTTCCCCCCCTCACAGACAGAGCATGGTGACAAAGTTATTAATCACCTTCAATCTACCAGCCACACGCATGCAAGCGTGAGCAAATATATCAGTCGACACGCCTGACAATGTGACTGGTCAACAAAAAGTACACCGAAAGAAAAAGACATTTGGTTCTCAGACAATGTGATTATATTACTGTATATATGAGACTATATGGTGTGGAATCTGCAGGCGGGAAGCGATTGGACCAGTGGTTCTCAAATGGACCCTTATAGGCTGTAACTCTGAGAGTGTACAAATAGAACAAAATGGACCCTTACGGGCCCATTTGGTTCCATTTGTACACTCAGAATTATGGGGGTCCTTGAAATTAAAAAGGTTTGAGAATCAGTGGATTATGCCCTGCTTTGCTCTCTTGACACCCATCCCTCTTTTCTTCCATCTGCTCTCCACACTCTGTGTGGAAATGCATTGACAATATTCTGAATTTCACCTTCTTCAGTCTCTAACCAACGCCCTCCCCCAAAACAATATAAAACTAAAGAAAAAGTGTCCATGAACCTGGTTGATGTGTCTACTCCGTGCGACTACTGTGGCTGTCGTGGTGGCTGTTCTCGCCCTCGGTCTCCTGGTGACTGAAGAGGTAGTTCCACCAGCTTTTAGAGTGGTGCATCTGTCCTGCCGTCCCGGCACTCTTCACCCGCTTCATCCCCTGCGAGGAGAGAGAAAACCCAGAAGAAACTTGTTTTACAGGGATGATCACCAGTGGTGGAAAGCACGGCTGCACGATATTAGGAAAACATAATATGTGATAACATCTGTTTTTTTACGTCCGGAAACTCCTGTCCAGGACAGGCTTCAGACGTATCTCCTGCAGGAGACTTGGCTCAGATCTGAACACATTTGATTCGGCATTAGGGACCCATTGCAACCGCACACCCTTGCTGACGTCGACCCCAGCCAGGGTTCGAATCCACGACCTTCCGCATGAAAGGCATATGCTCTTAACTGCTACACTAGGACGGTCTCTGTGCAATATGCGATAACATTGTTGAATATTATGATGACAATATGACTCACGATAAGTCAATAGATATTGAATATACAGTTTTAATGTATTTCTGCCTTAGGTTATAGCTGCTAACTTAGAACCCAGACAATGAATGGCCTACTGTATGCACAAAAAAACACAAAAAAGCTTGAGGGTGTATTTCTATTGTAGTCCATTGATTGCTAATAGCTTATAACTTGTCACAATGCCTATAGCCTAAAGCTAATAGCTTTAGAAAATTGTGTATGGTCTGTGGACGTGACAAGCTCATGATGCATCATATCAGAAACACCATTGTGCACTAAACAACGAACCCATAGAGCTGACAGTCTTCTCCTTGGTAATGATTGCTAAGTCGCTCCAAGTGTGGTCACTTCACAAACCAGCTATTGTTTTTGTATGTGTATTAGGGCATAAGAGAATGTTGGTGGATTCAGTGTCGAGCCTGAAATCCCTTACAGAAGGGCTTGGCAACCTTTTCGGCCACGGGATCTAATTCGTTGTTTTTCTAAAGCTGGTGAGCTCTATCGCCTGACAGTGAAAACCCTCACTGCCTTATAGGCTGCTTGTATGTCTTGTTCTCATGGCGTCTCTTCCCGAACTCATTCTCAATACTGCTGTCTCGTCTCATTGTGCTGTGTCAGTAGTAGCAGCCTGGTACTAAACAAGCTAACACACATTGATATGCTGCCAGGGTCATTTAATTCGTAATGAGCCGCTTCCCTGATATGATTTGTTTGTGTTCACATTCAAACCAGCGAGCTTGTGCATGATTGTACTGCATACAGTATGAATGGATGTTTTTGGCTGGGTTTTCAAATTGCTCTGTGGTCAACCAAAAAGGCCTGGCGATCGACCGGTCCATCTAACATGACCCTGACATCCAGCATTTGAGCATACAGTATGGCCCAGTGTACAGTGTATCCCATAATCAGTAGTGATGTGCCGATACCACATTTCTTCAATTCGATACGATACCGATATTTTTGGGGGCGATTTTCCGATACCGATACCGGAACTGGAAACAGAACCAAACCGGAAACTGAACCGGAAATGGCCGTAAACCGGAAACGGAAGTACCGGAAATGACCGTAAACCGGAAACGGAAGTAAATTAAAAAGATCTATATATTTTTTAAATATCGATACCAAACGATATTCAGACAATCGATCGATATATCGATACAAGTATCGATATGCACATCACTAATAATCAGTTGTCTTTGTTGAATATTGCCAACATCCCATCCCTCTTTTCTTCTATATAGATTTATATCTGCTGATATGTGCTGTCTCTACTTTCACAAGAGACTGTTTATTTTCCATTTGACCATAAACCTTACAGTATACATATATGTATATTTGTTTTTCTCCACTCTTCTATTTTTATGACTAATATTTCTGAAACTGCTAAATGTTGGGAGCTTGTACAAACAATAATCGTACCCGCTCTTTTACACCTGTAAACTTGTGATGTGACAATAAAGTTGAAGTTGGGTTGAAAAAGGTTGCAGTTTCTGCCATCTCCTTTCTCACTCAAGCCGGAAAAGATTTTAGCGTTGGCTATTCAAAAATAGTAGATAAACAAGCTCGCTGCACGTCACTTCGTGCTGCGCTGCAAACTTGTATATCTGCTATTTAAAAAATAATAATTCAAGTGTTCTCTTTTGGGGGGTCCCTGGCACAAAGTATTTTCTTAATGGGTTAAACATCTCGTCCATCCACTCCCCCGCGGCCCGCCCGGCCGCTCGGTACTGTCTCTCTTACCCCTTTGTCCAGCAAGCTGTCAAACTCGTCGCTCATCCTTCGGAGCTGCCGGCCGTATTTCTGGGCTGCCCAGAGGGCAGGCGGTGCCGACACCGACCGTCCCCGGAAAGGGACGCCGTCCTCGCTGTCGAGGTCATCGTCTCTGGAGGCGATGGAGGCGTTGGATTCTGAATTCAGTCTGATCCGACCGCTCGCTGCATGGTGTGATTCACAGACAGAGAGAGGAGGAGGGGTTGATTCACTAGAAAACTGTTGGAATCATGAATGCATAATGCATGTAAGCAACATTTCAGCAAGTGTCATAAGACTAAGACAAATGAGTCAGTGGTTTTCTAGACCACTGTTTCCCCAAACAGTCGCAAATAAATATCCTCTTTCTTTCGCTTCCTACATAAAAAAATTAATAAATGAAACCACCAAGTTCCCAGTGGTTCTCAAAGTGGGGTCCGGGGAACCCCATGTGGCCTTGAGGAGGTTCCATGGGGTTCCCAGAAAAAAACAGTTAAAACAGTTTGACCACTTTAAACCTATATATCGGTACATCGGCTATTTGAAAATAGCTGATCTACAAGCACACAACGTGTGATGATGCGACGTGTTGTGAGCTTGTAGGTCTGCTATTTTCAAAAAGATCTTGATAAATTGTGGAACATTTTAAATATTTGTTAAACATTTGAACAACACAAATCTTGCATGGGAGAGCCTGGCACCAATGTTATGTTATGTATTTTTCGAATTATTTACAACAGGAGCACCGCATTTTTGGAAACCCCAGCAGCGTGACGAGGCGTGTGGCGTTTTTATCTGCTTGCAGAGAGCTGAAATATTATATAATAATATAATAATTATGAAATATTATATAACTCGGGCACATCTACATGCTCTAGATGCTGTTTTCTATACATGACGCTGGCGCGTAACCTTGTATAAACCAGCTGTGTATACATCAGCTTTGTAAAGATGAGAAAGGACCAATGAATGTGCAGAAGGTGTAAGATTAGATAAGAAGACAAGGAAACAGCCATTTAAGGAATGTTCTTTACCTGACATTCTGGGCTCAGGTAGGATGAGGGCGTGTCGGCCTTGAGGAGTGCTCCACTCTCGCTCGCCCGGCGACTGGTCGGCTTCTGACTCCTCTACCTCCTCCGAGGGCTCTGATTCGCCGTCTGAAATGGTGAACTGGGTGGCCATGGTGACATCTGCAGGGCCTGCAGGCACAAGGGTGACTTGAAGAGTCCATTTGTGTGTGTGTGTGTGTGTGTGTGTGTGTGTGTGTGTGTGTGTGTGTGTGTGTGTGTGTGTGTGTGTGTGTGTGTGTGTGTGTGTGTGTTGCACAGGCTGTGCAGCACAGCTGCTGTATATAATGTTTACAAGACAGCGAAAGTATACACACATGGCAGTCCTATGTCTGTTAAAGAGGGACACACAAAATGCAGAGGCTGCTTACAAGAGTTATGTTTGTATGCAAGAGTTATGCAAGAGATAGGGAAGTAAGAGATGGGTGCCTGGCTGCTAAAGAGGACAAACAGTGAAACACATGAATGAGCTTTCTTAGCAAAACAGTGGAATTATAAAACCAACGTTGCATACTTTACACACAAATGAATGTTGTCTTTAAATCTCTCACTCTGCGCATAAACCAGCTACCCTGGCATGTTTCATCGTCTTTTAGCCATGACATGAAGCGTTAATTATCACGACATTATATTAAAAAGTCAAGAGACAGCCCTAAAATCACAACTACATCACAACAAATGGCTACGGTAAATGTCTATCTCTGGTCCATAGCGTTAGAGGGAGTTCTCCTTAAAGCTATTATGTTACTTTCGAGAAGAAAAAAAAATACACTTTCGCTACTCACCAAAACAAAGACGGTTTTAAGATGTTAAAAGCCTACTTTCCTCAGTGGGAACGCTCGGAGCCCCCCACCTCGCGTCTAAAATACACTTTTTGTCCAGAAAAGAAAATATTTCACCGGAAAGAAAAATGTTTTAGTTGCTCACTACGCCCCCTACAGATCTTGTCAATAGAATAATTCAATTGACTAGATCTGTAGGGGGCGCAGTGGAGCAACTAAAAACATTGGTTACTTAAGCTATGGACCAGAGCTAGCTATCATATCTGTCCGCTGTCACTCCTATATTCGCCGGTCCAAAGGTATCCATAATAGAACCCCCGCGTTGAGATAAGTGATCACTTCTGATGACAAAACCAAAGACCTGATGTAACAACACAATCAACGACCGGTCCCAGTGTATCACAAACAACCGTGTAATAGACAGTGCATTAACAGTGTCACAAGCGTGTTGTTGGACTCCACTCCACGCGCTGTTATGTTGTGTTGTTGTTGACTGAGAGGACAAAAGAAACTTGCGCGGAGTCGGGCGGGTGCCGCCGTGGGAGTAATTATTAAATAGTAGTAATAATCATGTAATATAGCTTGTCCTTACCCGCAGATCTTTGTGGCGGTGGAGCTGATCGGCGCGGATGTGTGTGTGTGTTTGGCTGTGGATGGTTTGGTAGTATTTTGGGACTCTCGGGTACAATACAGTTGTGGGGTCGCTTCGCCCAATCGCGTCGTGTCCGTGCACTGCCTCGGCGTCGCTGACGTCACTGTTGCGATGCTAGGACTGGGCTGCGGCTTTGTTTTTCTCACCGGCTTGCCGTAATGCACCGCGTAGAGGCGCAGCGGGAAAGTAGCCTACAGATTACATAGTACACACACCAGTGATGGAAGAAGTAGCCTACTACTCATATGTTTTACTTAAGTAAAAGTTGCAATACTGCAATGTAGATATACTTGTGTCTGTTACGAGTAGAAGTCCCGTTTTCAAATTGTACTTGAGGAAAAGTACAAGAGTATTGGCATCAAAATACACTTAAAGTACCAAAAGTAAAAGTAGTCATTGTTCAGAATGTCCCATTTCACAAGTTCAAAATATATAACTTTTTTTTTTTGAAATAGCCAATCTACAAGCTCATGCTAGGCATTGTGAGCTTGTAGATCTGCTATTTTCAAATTGTGGTTAATGTATATTTTGTAATAATCAATCAAAATCTACAAAATAACTAGTAACTAAAGTTTTCATAGTTGTAGTGGAGTAAAAGTACAATATTTTCCTCTGGGGTATTGTAAATACTGAAGAAAATTGTACTTAAGTACAGTACTTGAGTACATGATGTACTAGTTACTTTACACCACTGCACACACTGGCCAGAACAGTCTCATACTTGCATGCAGGTCTCTTCACACTTTCAACCTGGTGTCACTATTTTGGGCGTGTCATTGGCGAACAATGATAAAAGTGTCCATATCTGAAGTACAAACTCTAGATTATACTCCCTTTTCTTTTCTTTCTTTCTTTCTTTCTTTCTTTCTTTCTTTCTTTCTTTCCAATTTGACATTTTGAATAGGGTTTATGTGGTTAACACCTCCTCTGCCTGTTTGTCCATCCATCCATCAACTCAACAGTTTCCATGGGAAACTACAAGGAAGGAAGAGTGGGGAAACTCTTCCTTCCTTCCTCCTGTTTGTTCTATAAACCCCCCCCCCACACACACACACACACACACACACAGACACAGGCACGCACACGCGCGCGCGCACACACACACACACACACACACACACACACACACACACACACACACACACACACACACACACACACACACACACACACACACACACACACACACACACACACACACACACACACACACACACACACTTTTACAAATTATTCATGTCCACAGTCCACATAAGGGAGAGCATTCAAGGACACAAATATTAAACATAAAGGAGAGCATACAAGGACAGAAATATTGAAGGTGCAATAAGGTTACATTAACAAAATCATGGCATACTGTATGTCTTCTTGATACAATAAGCATGTCACTAAGTACTCTATGGGTATAAGTAACAGTATATAACTCAGCAGTCTATGGGTATAAGTAATATAACTCGGTACTCTATGGGTATAAGTAACAGTATAGACCCCTTAACAGACGACGTCACACTGATAAGAACCAGTATGCCTGCGCAGGCCGGCACCAAATGAAACCCATTCTGTCATGTCTCACTAGGACACGCCTCACTAGCCAACGCACAAGAGGAGGTTGAATGAACTGAAACCAGCGCACCCCGAAACAATATGTTGGGAATTGATTTCATGAAACAATCCCCTGTGCGTCCAGTCTCAATGGTGATAAAAAAATAATTGGTCTATATAACTCAGTACTCTATGGGTATAAGTAACAGTATATAACTCAGTTCTCTATGGGTATAAGTAACAGTATATAACTCAGCACTCTATGGGTATAAGTAACACCAATATCACTCAGTACCCCATGGTACTGATATGCCCTCTAACAACTAGTCTGTGGGTATGTCCTCCTAGGCTGCCAAATATAAAAACAAAGAGTCTGCACCTATAGCCCAGCTCGGAGATGGTATGTAGTGGTTGGTATTTATCATAAAGGTTTCCTCTAGGCTATAGGGTCAAAGGTGTTGTAGGTAGGCTATCTCTAATACAGTCACTTCTCTGGACTCTTAATCAACCTCAACATCTGGTGTATTAGCTGACAAAGATGTAAACGTGTCAGTTATCACAGAGAGGAAACATGGATGGAATGACACAGGAATATTTGTTCACTGAAGATGCATGGTATTTTGATATGTCCTTCGCTATGAGATCTTTTTAAAACCACTAAAAAGAAAGAAAAATAAGGCCATTAGTGTGTCAAAAGTAATCAAGCAATACACAAAAAATGGTCAAACATTGGCCAAATTGTCAAATATTACCCCAAAAAGAGGCAACATTTTTGAGAATAGACGATCTACATTCTCAGAGTCAAACAAAATGCAATGTCTCAACTCCTACAATACCAAGTGCTTGTCAGGGTGGGGGACCCCCAGTTCAAATATGATTATTTTGGGGGGTCGCAGCATGAAAGGTTTGAGAACCACTATATACCTGCATTCCTTTGTATGCATAACAGCCATTCAAGATGTGTGACAGTGTTTGTGCGATAATCAAAAATATACTTAAAACCACTTTTTGTTAACCACCTGCACGGCCAGCATCCATAGCCAAAAATAGCAGATCTAAAAGCTCACAACGTGTTGCAACGTGACGCATTGTGAGCTTGTAGATCTGCTATTTTTGGCAATAATTGCGATTATTGTCCCATCCCTCTTCTGCCTACACATACGTCATGTCCTAGTATGAGCGAACAGGGGAAGGGGATCAACCTCATGTGATGCCTTTGTTTGGCCCGCAAAACCATCAGCTGTCCTGAATACGGGCCAAACAAAGGTGCTTATTGGTCAAAAACTCGGATGTGTGTCTCAAAGAATAGGTGCAAGGCAATGAGGACCTAACTGGTGGTGTAACCAGATTGAAAGATTTTATGTGATGATGTCCTCATTGAGTGCAATGTTCTTAAGGAATGAGTGTGAGACAGAGTGATCAAGGGAGTGTGAGTCAGAGTCAGACCGCACCCAACCGCTCCAGACCCACTCCAGACCCACTCCAGTGTGGACAGAGAGGTTGTTCAGGTCTGGCCAGTCCGACCAGACACCCCCCCCCCACCTGAAGTTTTCCAAAATAGTGAAAATGGCCAATCTACAAGCTCACAATGCGCTGTGTGCGACGCATTGTGAACTTGTAGATTGGCTATTTTCACAACTAGACTTTCAGGCCGTTTTGCGGCCTTCTAATCCAGTCTTATATTGCACTGATCAGAGCAAAGGTCATCGAGTTATGGCCATTTGAAATGTTAGACAATGCTGTAACACTGATGTAGTGGTCCATATGTGTGCAATTTAGTTTTTTTGGTGTGGCAATTGTCATGGCAGACACCTGAACAGCATTTGTGCCTAAATTGGTGCGGATTGGAGCAGCAGTGTGCCTGGGGCCCCCGGGGGGCCCTGATGTAGCCCCTGGGGGCCACACGTGGCTCCTGGTGTGACTATTGTTATGGCAGACCCCTGAACTGTGTTTGTGCCAAGTTTGGTGCGGATTGGAGTAACGGTGCGCCTGTGGCCCCCAGGAGGCCCAGATGTAGCCCCTGGGGTGGCCCCTGGTGTGACTATTGTCATGGTGGACCATGTTATGTATGTTGTTTACATAACGTATATGTAAACAACATACATAACATATATTAGTACAGTATATGATGGGTTCAACAGGTGTATCAACAGGTGGTGCCATTGGAGTACTCACTGTAGCCTCTTTTGGTCACACCACTGGTCCTTAATCACTTGGTTTGGCGGCTACCAGAGAACAGTCAGATGGATCGGGAACAGAGATGACAACCCCTTTAACTGGAGGCCCCAACTCCATGCTCCCCTCACGCCAAACACTTTCTTGACTCCCCTGTTCAACTGGGTTCAGCCTGGTAACTCAGCCTCTTCCACGACCACCTGGCATCATGGTCTACTTCACAGATGTCAAATTCATAAAGGCATACCATCCCACCACTGCCACCAAACAACTGTAACTCATGGACTACATGGTTAAAATAAAATGAAGCAATCTAGTCTGTAAAATTCAATAATGTTTAAAATACGTAGATTAACCTAAATTATAGTACTATAGATTATGTAATGTTTTTAATTTAACCATAAATAATATTTTTTTTATTCTATTAATGCAACCCTGTTAATGTTGTACAACCCTGTTACTCTAATCACAGTAACAGGGCTGCAAGTAACAGGATTTCAAATCTATGCTAATGTTAGCTTTTTCCCAGGAGTAGAAGCTAGCTGTTTAGATAGCTGTTAGCATTTACCAAGAGGACAAACTCACATAAGTAAATAAGTAAAGATTTTTTTGTCAAGTATTTATCTTATTCTGGAAATATGCATAACAGGGTTGCGTGAGGTAGGTTGAGACATTCAAGCAAGGCTGACAATGTTATAAAAATATGAATAATAGAAGAGAGGAGATACCTTTGCTCTACCCATGCTGTTAGGAAAGTGTTTGATTATGTCACTTCTAGTGTGTCATGTGACTCACACTTTTCTTCTTCTTTTACCATGCTAAAAAGGTAACAGGGTTGCATGCAAGTTGTGGGACACAGGTTCCTTGCATAATAATACTTATTTAAAATATTATGTTAATTAAAGAATATGTTTCCACATCTACAAGAGACATCTATGAACAAAATAATGCAAAAGAAAGTAGATTTAGATGTCATTTTAACAGTTTTATCTGAGATTCAATTTGGTCACCAAGGGGGTGGGACAAGAGAAAACTAGCATTTTAGGGGAACTACAGCCTTATTTGGTTTTTTTTTAAAAATATGTTCAAACTTTTTTTTTTAAGTTGATTTAGATTTGGTCTCAGGACAAGTCAAAGTTACACGACAACTGCATTATTTAGTATTTTGTAAATGGATTATTTGACATTTCTTGGGTGGGACGTAAAATGTCCTCCAATTCTGGAATGACCCACAAATATTTTGCTTTTTGTGAACAATTCTTAGTTTTCATGTGGTGGTCATTCCCTTCTGTGACCAATATCTCCATCTAGTGTCGGAGTTGATATTTCATCTACTTCAAGCCTCCCAGTCTTGCCGTAAAGTTACCCCGCCCCCGCTTTTAAGAAGCCCTGGTGACGCAAGCAGACCCCGCCCGTATGTTTTCCGCCCATATGTTATTGATATTTAATGATCTATGCATTTATAAATTCAAACTTGGTCTTGAAAGGAATTTCTCCACGCTACGCGACCGCACCACTACGGTTTCACTGTGGCCACCTCCATTCAGAACGTCACGTTTTTATTTATTTATTACAAATTAGTTTAAACTATGCCACCCAACTTATGGAGTATATACCCCCCTCTCTCTCTCTCTCTCTCTCTCTCTCTCTCTCTCTCTCTCTCTCTCTCTCTTATTTATATATATATATATATATATATATATATATATATATATATATATATATAATGTGTGTATAACCTGTAGTACAGCTGGTTTTCTATCCTACCAGGATATCTAGTACTGCTGGTTTTCTATCAAAGGAGGACCTCTAGTGCTGCTAAATGTTATTGCATTCATCTGGTGACAAAAGTACAGATCTATTTCATATTGAAAATATATAAATATACAATTAACAAAAATAAACAATTTTTGACAACTGATGTTAAGGGAGGAAATTCATTTATTTTTCATTTATTCATTTACCTCCAACAACCCTTATTGAACTTGTTGGCAGTGATTTACACACTGTCCGAAGTCAGCTGACATCAGATAAAGATTGAAATAGTCTGTTACAAATTAGAATGCAGAAAAACACAGCTCTGCAACAACACGGCACGTCTGCATAACTTCAGCATGTTCATGTGCATGGATACTAAACTCATTTAACTCTTCCAACAGCTAGAATGTGTAATAAAGATGGCTTTTGAAGGCAGTTTTGAGGTGGGGGCGTTAGGGAGTGCGTTCCACAAACGGCAACAACAAATGTTTTATCACCTCAGGTTTGGTCCTTGGTCCTGTGAATTTCCAGTTGGTTGGCTGGCATTCACCGGACCTGACTGAGTGGGCAGGGACAGAAGTCAGGGGCTTTGTTGTTGGGCTTGTAGGTGACTCTAATCAACTTATTCTGAGCTATTCCTAATAGTCATACTTTTTATAAAGTTGGGGCAACTGATGTTAGGGAGGAAATTCATTTCATTTCAGTATTCATTTACCTTTAATATATAACCCTTATTGTTCTTGATGGTGGACGATGTCGCCAGGGCCACTCTGTGTAGAGTGATCTTTGCACCTGTGTTGGGTAGAGTTAAGGGTCTCTCCGCTAAAACTGTGCCACATTCACCATAATTCACTCATGGGATAAAGAAACAAATTACATGAGAAAGTAGCTTTAAATATCTTTGTACAATGAAAACATTGTCATTGGGCTTGGCAGTTATTTAGGCCTACACATTGCCAGAAATCAGCTGACATTGCCAGATAAAGATTGAAATGACCTGTTACAAATTAGGTCATGCAGATCAATTCAAAACATCAAATAAAAAGCAACTTAGCAGTACAGAAACACATTTTTACTGGATACTAAACTCATTTTATCTCTTGCAACATCTAATAGAAATTGTAATAAAGGTGGCTTTTGAGGGCAGTTATTTGATGTGGTTAGGGAGTGCATTCCACAAACAGCAACTGAAAATGTCTCATCACCTCTGGTTTGGTCCTTGGAATTTCCAGTTGGTTGGCTGGCATTCACCGCACCTGAGTGAGTGGGCAGGGACGCGCTGGAGGAGCATGTGGGATAGGTAGGGGGGTATAGCTAGGTTATTGAGGGCTTTGTAGGTGTAGTATTCTGACTTTGATTCTTTGCTTGGCCCGGAAGGAAGCCAATTGCAGTTCTTGAATGACTGTTGATGTGATGACTGAGTTCTGAAAATAATGGAGTTGCAGAAGTCGAGCTGGTTTTGTGAGCTGATTCTTCTCCTCCTTAGTTTGTGGTCTGGAAACAGAAGAACAAGAGAAAGGCTATATGTAATAATCCAATAGACCAGTTTATTAGTCCATAAGAATTTAATCTAACACATTTTACAAGAAAATGGTGAGAGCGTGAAAGATGTTTAGTGGCACAGAATTGGAGTCCACATGTAGGTTTGAGTACACTTCAAAACGTTTCTTTATGAGATCACTCTATCAGTTATGGATCTTACCTGGTAAATCCAGTCAGAGACGCGTGCGAAGACAGTGGGCTTCTTGAGGACATTGCAGCCCCAGGTTCCAAAGCTGGTGACACCATGGACGAAGTAGGTGCCGTTCACCTCACAGTTCAGAGGGCCGCCAGAATCTCCCTACATGTAGGTTTGTAGGCAGACAGAAAGAGAAAGTTTGTTTATTCTCAAGGGTCCAATGACTGAATAAGTAACCGCATGTGATTATAAACATTACAAGACTTAACTTTTATTATTTTATATTCTTCTGCACCCCAGTATCATTCACAGATTAAATCTACAGTAAACAAAAAAATGGACCCAAATGGACCCTTACATGTTCATGTTAATTAGTGTCCAAAAAAATCCTAAATGTTCTAGTTAAATTGACACTGATGATTTTAGTATGAATGCTGTATCACTTTGCAAATAAACCAACTGACTGCAGGATGAATAATAAAAAAAAGAAAAGCCTGCTAAGGCATAAATCATATGATACAGTTTAGTTAGACTTTCTTATGTCAGTATACTCACATAACAGCCAGCCTGAGCGCCGTTACCCCCTGCACAGATCATGTTGGTCTTCACAATCTCTCCCCACCAGTCAGGGCTGGAGCAGGTCTCATGGTCAATGAGGGGAAGGTAGGCTTGCATCAGTGTACAGCTTGCACAATTCTCATCAGCTGTGAAAGGAAAAGGGGTATTACACCGACAATAGACGACGGGTGCAAATCGAATTATGTATTTAAATAAAACACTTTTTTTCCTCCTGTATCTAACTCACCAAAAGTGACCCCCCAACCGGTGATGTAGCAGGTGGTGTTGTGAGGCAGAATCTGTCCAGCAGGTGGCAGTGCAGCAGGCTGAACCCACTTGTTCAGGATCACCTCAGAGTCAAAGCGGACCAGGGCGATGTCATTTCTAAAAACAAGTACAGTGCATGCATTGTAGCAGGTGTTTAGTTGAATGTGATAAAGACAACAGACTACTGGCTGCCAGTTGAACTATTTAAACCTGATTTATGCATAAAATGTAAACATAGCACAAAGCCTTACTTTGATTTCTAACAATCTGAACTCATTCTTTCATTTCAATCCTTTCTTTAGATGTTTCTTGTCTATTATAATTTGAAAATAAAACAATACATGGTCAAAATGCAACAAAAAATTTACTGTGACACCTTACACAACCTCCACATCTGACCAGCACATATACCGTCAGTGACAACATTTACTTTGAACATTTCCTTCTCGTATGGATGTGGCATATCGTAGCTGTTGGTTATAAACCTTGTACAGTATCTCCATTGTTTTTTCGTAAAGGAATGCCCTACTTTGTCATATCGTGTCATACAAAACTAGAACAAAATACCCGATCTACAAGCCCACAGCGTGTGCGTCACAGATCTGCTATTTTGGCTATTTCTTTTCTTTTAAAGTGAAAGTGAAAGTGATTAAGTCGATCTGTGGGTTTCATAAATATTGAACCTTTGACTAGTATTAACAAGAGCATGTGACATTGGATCCGTTGGAACACATGTTCTTTTTTCCGTTTTCTGAAAAGTAACAGTTTGGAACAAAGGCCTACAGTACAAGGTTTCCACCCAACAGCAACAATGTGCAAAGCCACTGAGATCACCTTGCGATTATTACTCAGAATGTTCCTGCAGAAGATCAACATTTCAGAAAAAAAGTGTCTAAAACAGGGACCTACCCTTTGGACGGATCCCCGTTCCACATGGGATGGATGTGCACATCACTGACGTTCACCACCTGCTCTCTGCCGCTGACACTGTAGAGAAGGTGCTCACCAGCAACCGCACGAATCTTCCAGGGCCTGTGTGTTGTTGCAAAAGAAAGAGAGAGACATTGTTAACATCAAACCATGTTTTTTCTTTCAAAAAGGTGGCAATTTTACAGTATCACGTAGTTAAAATGATTAAATACTCCAGGCAGTGACAGATGGCTGACATGAATGTTTAAACTGCCACAGACTGAAGATGTACAAAGCATGTGTTCATGTTTAAGTCAAACCTTTCCAGAATGTTTGCAGACGTAAATTGAGACAGAGTTTATAGTATATATTGGGGTTCCAGAGATGTCAAATAAAATTGTATCAAATGGGGGTCCGTGGTCTAATGCATTTGATATGCAAACTGGGCCCTGGGGGTCCTTGAAATGAAAAAGGTTGAGACATACCCGTCGACACAGTGGGCCGCAGTCATGGCCCAGCTTTCGTTGATCAGGGTTGCTCCACAGAAGTGGCGGTATCTGCCCTGGAACAGTTCCTGAAGAGAGATCTGACACAAACACAACATTGTTTGAGTAAAAGATATGTCATTTAAGCTAAGTAAATAATGACCATGGCATTAGCAGAGTTCCAAAACATTTAGCTGTCGGGCACAACCTGGGCTGTATGACAGTGGTTTCTCAAGCATTTTCATGTCAAGGACCCCCAAATTGATATGTATTAGCTATTAGGCCATGGACCCCCCATCTGAAAATATGTTGTGCCAGGGATACTAGCCGATCTACAAGCTCACCGTGTGAACTTCATAGAATTAGAATAGGGAGCGTTGTGAGCTTGTAGATTAGCTCATGTGCATGCGTGCGTGCTTGCGTGCGTGCGCATGTTAATCAGTGTGTACAAATGGAGCCAAAGTGCAAAAATGTTACCTGCCAAGGCCAAGCGTTGGGTTGGGCCTCCTCCCCCCCTACAACTCTCTCTGCAACTGACATGTCTTCCAGATACTGGGGGCCAACGCAGTCACCATCAGGCCCGAGCACTGAGAACAAGACACAGGGGAGAGAAAAAAGTTTTCCAGTTATTATTTCCACTGAATGTTAACCTATTATGAATGCCCTTGTCATGTGGTTGAATGGTGTGTGTGTGTGTGTGTGTGTGTGTGTGTGTGTGTGTGTGTGTGTGTGTGTGTGTGTGTGTGTGTGTGTGTGTGTGTGTGTGTGTGTGTGTGTGTGTGTGTGTGTGTGTGTGTGTGTGTGTGCGCGCGTGTGTGTGTGCTGTTTATCATAACATTTTCTTACATCCTACTATCAAATAAGAAACCATACTTATGAGTAGAATTGTATTACTCTCAAACTCACCTTTTGCCCCAGTTGGTGACCCCAGATGCTTTACCTCGGTGGCTGGCACAGAGGCACCGTGTAGAACAAACACCATTGCTAGGATGGTAGTCAGGCTAGCAATGCTCAGAAGAACACCATAAGTAGTCCATTTACTACGACTGTAAGGACGGAACCATTTGAACCAGACTCGAGGACCTACACACACACACGCACGCACGCACGCACGCACGCACACACACACACACACACACACACACACACACACACACACACACACACACACACACACACACACACACACACACACACACACACACACACACACACACACACACACACACGGGGATTAAAATCTTTGAACCTAAAAATAAAAATCGATTTGTGTGCTGTTGTTTTTTGTTGTTGTTTTTTTTGTTTTGTAAAATCTCTTACCAGAACGTATGGGTTGTTCAAGCACAATGCTGCTGTCAGCAGCATTCATGCTTACGGACATTTTGAGACCTTGAATCCCAGTCGCTCACAGAGATCTGGTGAAATACAGATGTATTGACCCATTAAGACATGAGGCCGATTCTACAAATGTCTTCTAAATCCTAATGTTGCTATATCAGTGGTTCTAAAACTTTTTCATGTCAAGGACCCCTCAAAGTCATTATGTATTTGGCCGCCGACCCCCCATCTCATAACATTTGGTACCAGGGACCACCAGAAGCAAAGATTTAAGTATAAATATGTTCGGTTTTAAAAGATATTCAAAGATTTGCACAAATAAAAAATAGCAGATCTACAAGCCCATAGCGCAACACTTTGTGCCGCGCTATGAGCTTGTAGATCTGCTATTTTTTGAGCATTTGTGCATCTGCTATTTTTGAATAGCCAACCAATGTGCTATATTATATATATATAGCTCAAATCTAAAATGACACAGATGCTTTCCCGGTTTTAAGGGGTTAAATCACTGATTCTCAACCTTTAGGATTTCACAGAGTCATTTTGTCATTTGTAGCAGGGCTAGAGAGCATGACGCACTACAGATAAAAGAATCAAAAAACAGTACGTCGTGGGCGACAGTGTGCAGGCGTTTATTAATGCTGTTATCAGTATACGTGTAAACTCCTAATGTAACATTGTTAATCCATGAATGGAATGTTCCAGAAATGTGTCTCTTCAATAGCGGAGACCGGGAATGGTTGTCACACTTTTTACTCTGACTTGAATTGCTCATCAACAACACATCTGACGATAATCACTCCTACATTAGAAGGAAGCTTAAGGTCTTGGCTTGAAATGGGATGGGGCTGGTTGTCACAACAGGATGTGACAACCAGCCCCAGAAAAGGGCGTGGGGTTAGTTGAGACAACTTAGTTGAGACAACTAACTCCACCTGACCATGTGACAAACTTTCAAAGCTATCTGTCACATGGCTCTAGCAGCTAGCCAATGACACATGGAATCAAAATGAAGCTATTGAAGTGATTTGTTTTTAAATGTCTAATATCCTACAAACTTTTATTACAAAACCAACACCAAAATAAAAAGTTACTCCGACACCTAAAAAATACAAAATCTCATCTCACATCAATGTCTTTGATGTCTTAAAACAAATTCCCAGGTAGAAATGATGCTGATGTTATGTCACATGACTGACTCAACATGGTGAAACAGGGCCCTCTAGTTTGGCTGTAAGAAGCACTGTGACAACCAACCCGTGTGACAACCATCCCCTCTACCGTGAGAAGAAACGCCCATCAGCACAATTCAACCCTTTGAGAGTACTAACTGTTTTTTTTCTTTAAAATAATGTATGTTGAACATGCTGCATGTTGCAATGTCACACAAAGGTTTATTTTTTTTACACTTTCCATCAAAATGTGCTGTTGGCCTGCAAAGCCAAAGTGCAGTAACTACATTTTTTTGGTACACATTGACTTAGATTCATTTGTCTAAAAAGGTCAAACCAGCCCTCATGGTTTTGGGAGATAAACAGTTACCTAATGAACAGATTAGTATACAATTAGGTTAATATCACTTATATACCGATAACCCATTTGGCACAATGGGTTGAAACACAAGCCTTTTTCTTCCATGTAGCCCAGAGAGGATTGTTTGTCAAACTCTAAAGAACTGACTGACACCCCCTACAGGCAATATAGTGGAACTGACTGAGTGAATAATTGCGCACATGCCCTGGACAAGTTCAAACGCTGAGGAGCACAGTGGTGGAAAAAACAGTCCAGCTAAATTAGTTAACATAGCGTCACAATCATGTTAACCACTTAGCTTTATTGGCTATTAAAACATAGCAGATCTACAAGCTCGCAGCACTCTATGAGCTTGTAGATCTGCTATTTTTGAAAAATCTTGAATATGTCTGCATATCTTTTGAATGCATATATATTATATATTTTTAAAGCGAACATTTTAAACTCAAATCTTTGCTTCTGGGGGTCCCTGCCTGACGAAAAAATCTGATGGGGGTCCGCGACCAATTGTATTTCAATTTAGGGGTCCTTGGCATGAAAAAGGTTGTAAAACCACTGTTCTACATCATCAATTGTACTTTTCAATAAAGTGCTCAATCAATAAAAAAAAACAGCTTAGCATACAGGCTAATTAATGAAAACCAGCAGAGCTTAAAGCAGACCGAAATAGGCCTAGATACAGTACTTCAATACACTTCAAATAGCACATAAACAAACCGAATCAATAGTCAAAATCAACATGAAGTTTCTATTTTATTTTATTTTTTACTTTGAAATCTGTTTCACCTGCAATTTGAGTCACAGGGAGTAGCCTATAGAGACTATTTTTGGAATATCTCACCAATATTTGCAGTCTAGGCACATTATGGCAAAGGTAGCCTATAAGGCAAGTATAGGCAATCATAATAGGTAACAGCATAATAACACAGGCTAACAATCACATTGAAATAGTGAACAATCTTAATTAGTGTCACACCACAAAAAAAAGTGGCTGCTATAGGCTATATTTTGGGGTTTCCCATAATGAAATCATTTAGTTTATAGGCTTAGAATCTAATATAGCTATATACCCTAATAAAATATGAACAGTAGATTTATAGCCCACCTGGCTCTGAATTTCTTCCGCGATCGACGCACTTCAGAAAGTCTCTTTTGGCGGCGCTCGCTCTCTCTCTTCAGTCTTCAGTTCCTGAGGTGGAAATAGTGAAGATGGAGGGCAGTGTAAAGACATTAGAGCACAGGTAGCCCTACTCTCACCACACCCACATTATCCCTGCTGATCCCACCCTGATGTCACACACAGTGGTGGTGGAAAAAGTACTCTTTTTCTTTTTTTTACTTTAATAAGCAAAAGTATCAATACTGCAATCAATGTAGAAATATTCTGTTACAGGTAAAAGTCCGGAATTCAAAATTTACTTGAGTAAAAGTACAAAAGTATTGGTATCAAATTATACTTAACGTACCTAAAGTAAAAGTACTCATTATGCAGAATGTCCCATTTCACAAGTTTCCAAATGTATAAGAATCTTTTGAAAATAGCCGATCTACAAGCTCACAATGGGCATTGTGAGCTTGTAGATTGGCTATTTTCAAATGGCGGAGATGTATATATAGGGCTGAAGTGGTCAATGTAACCGAACCCTTTTCAGTTAAAAGCTATTTGATATAATATTGGCATTGAAGATGCAACCGAGAATGTAATATTTAACCCACCTTTTAGAATTTAGATAGAGTGATGATAATGTTCTTGATGAGGTTTGATCCCTGAACCTTTTATTTATGAAACCCTGAATAATACCTCGAGCCACACTAACGTGGAAAACTCGCGTAAGAATGCAATAGGCTACTTAACCAACCTCTTCGATTTCAGATTGAGAGTGAAAAATTATATTAAAGAGTTTCAAACTCTAAACCTTCAGCTTATAAATCCCTGGTATATCTCCTGAGCCACACTGATATGGAAGATGCAACTCTATTTAATGTCTAGAAGATATGACAATAACGGATTTGTATTTTGATGACATTAAACATCCCTCTGTTTGCTCTCAATGAAAGAGTAAATCTGGGTGCAGAGAAAAATGTTCCAACAGATGTTTTTTTTTTTTAACAATAACTGTTGTTTTCTTGTTGTGTTCCTTGTTTCTTAGTTATATACTTGGTGTTTTACAATACAGTTGTGTTTCTTTACATATTTTAGAAATATATCTTCTTAGTTCTAGTTTTAATTTACACTTGTGTACCTTTTGTTTTGCAGTGATGTCTGAGTGTTTCCTGTTTGCTGCTACCTGTCTTGTCTCACCCTGTCATTTGCAAATGTTGTTCACCTGTGTCTTGTTTAGCCCTAGCCAATCGTGTGTTGATTGTCCATAGATAAGCACCTGTGTCGCCAATGTGTTACTGTTTGCCCTTCACTGCCAGTCTGTTTGTTGTGTGTAGTTGTCTGTGAGTATCTTAGTGTTTGATCTAGTCTCCTTGATTCAGTGTATATAGGCTTTCTTCTTGTGCTTTTACAAGTGAAACTTGCAAGTGCCCTCCTAGTCCTTCTCGTGCTCCTTGTGTTCCCTGGTTTTTGTCATAATAAAAAAAATAAAACCCCTATCTGAACTAGTCTGCCTTGGTCTTTCTGTCCTGCACTCCCTCCTGACTCGCATAGTGACAGCAGTCTTCATTACTTTTGGAGTCTCTCATTCTCCCCTCTCACATTTTGGCTTGTTTGTCTTTTGGTTTGCATCCATCATCCAACTCCTTACTTCTAAGACATTTTAATTTCAATGACCCCCATATCTCTGAGAGTGTACAAATGGACCATTAGGGGTCCATTTGGTTCCATTTTGTGCACTCTCGGGAGTTACAGAAATGTAAGGGGACATTCAGAACCCCCTCAAGAAACCATGAGGGTCCCCTGGACCCCACTTTGAAAACCACTGCTTTACACACGTCCACTACAGATTCTGCAGACTAACTCACTCATAAACAATTAGTTAATTAGCCTTTGTCTTTATATTCATAATCAATTCTGTGTTTAAGTGTATTGCTCTTATTTTGTTTGAACTCTGAGCCAGGTTCACACTCTTGATTAAAACTGCTAGTTTTGGTCTTCTGAAATTGATAAGTGACTTTAAGATATGACAATAACGAATATGTGTTTTGATAACATTAAACATCCCTCTGTTTGCTCTCCAACCATCTGTTGCATTTTTTTTTCCAACAGATGGTTTTTAACAATAACCTAAAACTCAAAAAAGTTGTGTCATAATGAACCCTGATCATCAGTGAATCTAGTAGATTCAGTCATTCTGTCAGGGGAAGAGGTGTTTGCTGTAGACTTTCAACTTTTGAACTGCCACCTCTCCCTTAAACTTCAAATATTACCTCGAGTTTCTAATTTGTGTGAAAAGCCTGGTGGCGCAAGAGAAAAGGAGAGGCCTTGCAGGTGGAAGGTTGGCGGTTTGAATCTTGGTCCTGGTAAATCTCTATCTTTGCTCTTTTTAAGGCGAGGAGCGTGGAATCAGCCCGCCTGCCTCCTCACGCCCTCTTTTAGCTCCGGTAGGAGGGGGAGGAGCATGGGTAAAGCCCACCTCCAGTGGGAGGAGCTTAATAAATTTACATAATAAGCAAAGCCATTTTGTAGTATGTCATTGACATTATTAGTATTATAGCTGACTTATTTGTTACTTTTTTGACCACTGTTTTATGTTTTTTTATTGAGGCACTTTGTATTGATTGTTCTTTTGATTGTTTGAGATATTTTGTATTAGTTGTTGGAGTGGTCTTTTGTATTAGTTGAGGTTTGAACCCTGAACCTTTGGTTTATAAACCATTGATTCATCTATTGAGCCACGCTGGCATAGAAAATGCAATCGGGAATGTAATACTTAACTCACCTTTTACAATTTAGATGGAAAGTGAAAAATGCTCTTTGGGAGTTTTGAACCCAGAACCTTTGGATTTTAAACCCCTGATTCATCTATTGAGCCACGCTGGCATAGAAGATGCAATCGGGAATGTAATAGTTAAATGACCTTTTACAATTTAGATGGAAAGTGATAAATGTTCTTTGGGAGCTTTGAACCCAGAATCTTCAGACTTTAAACCCTTGATTTATCATTTGAGCCATGCTAGTATGGGAGAAGCAATCGGGAATGTAATACTTAGCTCACCTTTCACAATTTAGATGGGAAGTGAAAAATGCTTATAAACCCCTGATTCATCTATTGTGCCACACTGACTTAGAAGATGCAATCGGGAATGTAATAGTTAACTCACCTTTCACAATTTAGATGGAAAGTGAAAAACGTTCTTCGGGAGTTTTGAACCCAGAATATTCAGATTATGAACGCCTGATTTATCATTTGAGCCATGGTTTGTACTCCTGACTCATGTGCCATGCTAGCTTGCAACATGCAATTGAGAATGTAATGATTAACTGAGAATGTAATACTTCACCCACCTTTGAGGATTTAGACGGAGAGGGAATGTTTTCCTTCTGGAGTTTTGGTCCTTAAACTTTCTGTTTATAAACCCTTGATTCATCATTTGAGCCATGGTTTGTACTCCTGACTCACATGCCATGCTATCATGGAAGATGGAATTGAGAATGTAATAATTAACTAAGAATGTGATACTTAACCCACCTTTTAGAATTTAGATGGAGAGTGAAAAAGTTCTTTAGGTGTTTTGAACCTTTAACCAACAGTTCCTAAACCACTGATTTATCTCACATGCTAGCTGGCATGGAACATGCAATAGAGAATGTATTACTTCACCCACCTTTGAGAATTTAGACGGAGAGTGATCTTTTTTCTTCTGGAGTTTTGGCCCTTAAACGTTCTGTTTATAAACCACTGATTTAACATTTGAGCCACACTGGCATTGAAGATGCAACCGAGAATGTAATATTTAACCCACCTTCTAGAATTTAGATAGAGTGATGATAATGTTCTTGATGAGGTTTGATCCCTGAACCTTTTATTTATGAAACCCTGAATAATACCTCGAGCCACACTAACGTGGAAAACTCGCGTAAGAATGCAATACTTAACCAACCTCTTCGATTTCAGATTGAGAGTGGAAAATTATATTAAGGAGTTTCAAACTCTAAACCTTCAGCTTATAAATCCCTGGTATATCTCCTGAGCCACACTGATATGGAAGATGCAACTCTATTTAATGTCTAGAAGATATGACAATAACGGATTTGTATTTTGATGACATTAAACATCCCTCTGTTTGCTCTCAATGAAAGAGTAAATCTGGGTGCAGAGAAAAATGTTCCAACAGATGTTTTTTTTTTTAACAATAACTGTTGTTTTCTTGTTGTGTTCCTTGTTTCTTAGTTATATACTTGGTGTTTTACAATACAGTTGTGTTTCTTTACATATTTTAGAAATATATCTTCTTAGTTCTAGTTTTAATTTACACTTGTGTACCTTTTGTTTTGCAGTGATGTCTGAGTGTTTCCTGTTTGCTGCTACCTGTCTTGTCTCACCCTGTCATTTGCAAATGTTGTTCACCTGTGTCTTGTTTAGCCCTAGCCAATCGTGTGTTGATTGTCCATAGATAAGCACCTGTGTCGCCAATGTGTTACTGTTTGCCCTTCACTGCCAGTCTGTTTGTTGTGTGTAGTTGTCTGTGAGTGTCTTAGTGTTTGATCTAGTCTCCTTGATTCAGTGTATATAGGCTTTCTTCTTGTGCTTTTACAAGTGAAACTTGCAAGTGCCCTCCTAGTCCTTCTCGTGCTCCTTGTGTTCCCTGGTTTTTGTCATAATAAAAAAAATAAAACCCCTATCTGAACTAGTCTGCCTTGGTCTTTCTGTCCTGCACTCCCTCCTGACTCGCATAGTGACAGCAGTCTTCATTACTTTTGGAGTCTCTCATTCTCCCCTCTCACATTTTGGCTTGTTTGTCTTTTGGTTTGCATCCATCATCCAACTCCTTACTTCTAAGACATTTTAATTTCAATGACCCCCATATCTCTGAGAGTGTACAAATGGACCATTAGGGGTCCATTTGGTTCCATTTTGTGCACTCTCGGGAGTTACAGAAATGTAAGGGGACATTCAGAACCCCCTCAAGAAACCATGAGGGTCCCCTGGACCCCACTTTGAAAACCACTGCTTTACACACGTCCACTACAGATTCTGCAGACTAACTCACTCATAAACAATTAGTTAATTAGCCTTTGTCTTTATATTCATAATCAATTCTGTGTTTAAGTGTATTGCTCTTATTTTGTTTGAACTCTGAGCCAGGTTCACACTCTTGATTAAAACTGCTAGTTTTGGTCTTCTGAAATTGATAAGTGACTTTAAGATATGACAATAACGAATATGTGTTTTGATAACATTAAACATCCCTCTGTTTGCTCTCCAACCATCTGTTGCATTTTTTTTTCCAACAGATGGTTTTTAACAATAACCTAAAACTCAAAAAAGTTGTGTCATAATGAACCCTGATCATCAGTGAATCTAGTAGATTCAGTCATTCTGTCAGGGGAAGAGGTGTTTGCTGTAGACTTTCAACTTTTGAACTGCCACCTCTCCCTTAAACTTCAAATATTACCTCGAGTTTCTAATTTGTGTGAAAAGCCTGGTGGCGCAAGAGAAAAGGAGAGGCCTCGCAGGTGGAAGGTTGGCGGTTTGAATCTTGGTCCTGGTAAATCTCTATCTTTGCTCTTTTTAAGGCGAGGAGCGTGGAATCAGCCCGCCTGCCTCCTCACGCCCTCTTTTAGCTCCGGTAGGAGGGGGAGGAGCATGGGTAAAGCCCACCTCCAGTGGGAGGAGCTTAATAAATTTACATAATAAGCAAAGCCATTTTGTAGTATGTCATTGACATTATTAGTATTATAGCTGACTTATTTGTTACTTTTTTGACCACTGTTTTATGTTTTTTTATTGAGGCACTTTGTATTGATTGTTCTTTTGATTGTTTGAGATATTTTGTATTAGTTGTTGGAGTGGTCTTTTGTATTAGTTGAGGTTTGAACCCTGAACCTTTGGTTTATAAACCATTGATTCATCTATTGAGCCACGCTGGCATAGAAAATGCAATCGGGAATGTAATACTTAACTCACCTTTTACAATTTAGATGGAAAGTGAAAAATGCTCTTTGGGAGTTTTGAACCCAGAACCTTTGGATTTTAAACCCCTGATTCATCTATTGAGCCACGCTGGCATAGAAGATGCAATCGGGAATGTAATAGTTAAATGACCTTTTACAATTTAGATGGAAAGTGATAAATGTTCTTTGGGAGCTTTGAACCCAGAATCTTCAGACTTTAAACCCTTGATTTATCATTTGAGCCATGCTAGTATGGGAGAAGCAATCGGGAATGTAATACTTAGCTCACCTTTCACAATTTAGATGGGAAGTGAAAAATGCTTATAAACCCCTGATTCATCTATTGTGCCACACTGACTTAGAAGATGCAATCGGGAATGTAATAGTTAACTCACCTTTCACAATTTAGATGGAAAGTGAAAAACGTTCTTCGGGAGTTTTGAACCCAGAATATTCAGATTATGAACGCCTGATTTATCATTTGAGCCATGGTTTGTACTCCTGACTCATGTGCCATGCTAGCTTGCAACATGCAATTGAGAATGTAATGATTAACTGAGAATGTAATACTTCACCCACCTTTGAGGATTTAGACGGAGAGGGAATGTTTTCCTTCTGGAGTTTTGGTCCTTAAACTTTCTGTTTATAAACCCTTGATTCATCATTTGAGCCATGGTTTGTACTCCTGACTCACATGCCATGCTATCATGGAAGATGGAATTGAGAATGTAATAATTAACTAAGAATGTGATACTTAACCCACCTTTTAGAATTTAGATGGAGAGTGAAAAAGTTCTTTAGGTGTTTTGAACCTTTAACCAACAGTTCCTAAACCACTGATTTATCTCACATGCTAGCTGGCATGGAACATGCAATAGAGAATGTATTACTTCACCCACCTTTGAGAATTTAGACGGAGAGTGATCTTTTTTCTTCTGGAGTTTTGGCCCTTAAACGTTCTGTTTATAAACCACTGATTTAACATTTGAGCCACACTGGCATTGAAGATGCAACCGAGAATGTAATATTTAACCCACCTTCTAGAATTTAGATAGAGTGATGATAATGTTCTTGATGAGGTTTGATCCCTGAACCTTTTATTTATGAAACCCTGAATAATACCTCGAGCCACACTAACGTGGAAAACTCGCGTAAGAATGCAATACTTAACCAACCTCTTCGATTTCAGATTGAGAGTGGAAAATTATATTAAGGAGTTTCAAACTCTAAACCTTCAGCTTATAAATCCCTGGTATATCTCCTGAGCCACACTGATATGGAAGATGCAACTCTATTTAATGTCTAGAAGATATGACAATAACGGATTTGTATTTTGATGACATTAAACATCCCTCTGTTTGCTCTCAATGAAAGAGTAAATCTGGGTGCAGAGAAAAATGTTCCAACAGATGTTTTTTTTTTTAACAATAACTGTTGTTTTCTTGTTGTGTTCCTTGTTTCTTAGTTATATACTTGGTGTTTTACAATACAGTTGTGTTTCTTTACATATTTTAGAAATATATCTTCTTAGTTCTAGTTTTAATTTACACTTGTGTACCTTTTGTTTTGCAGTGATGTCTGAGTGTTTCCTGTTTGCTGCTACCTGTCTTGTCTCACCCTGTCATTTGCAAATGTTGTTCACCTGTGTCTTGTTTAGCCCTAGCCAATCGTGTGTTGATTGTCCATAGATAAGCACCTGTGTCGCCAATGTGTTACTGTTTGCCCTTCACTGCCAGTCTGTTTGTTGTGTGTAGTTGTCTGTGAGTGTCTTAGTGTTTGATCTAGTCTCCTTGATTCAGTGTATATAGGCTTTCTTCTTGTGCTTTTACAAGTGAAACTTGCAAGTGCCCTCCTAGTCCTTCTCGTGCTCCTTGTGTTCCCTGGTTTTTGTCATAATAAAAAAAATAAAACCCCTATCTGAACTAGTCTGCCTTGGTCTTTCTGTCCTGCACTCCCTCCTGACTCGCATAGTGACAGCAGTCTTCATTACTTTTGGAGTCTCTCATTCTCCCCTCTCACATTTTGGCTTGTTTGTCTTTTGGTTTGCATCCATCATCCAACTCCTTACTTCTAAGACATTTTAATTTCAATGACCCCCATATCTCTGAGAGTGTACAAATGGACCATTAGGGGTCCATTTGGTTCCATTTTGTGCACTCTCGGGAGTTACAGAAATGTAAGGGGACATTCAGAACCCCCTCAAGAAACCATGAGGGTCCCCTGGACCCCACTTTGAAAACCACTGCTTTACACACGTCCACTACAGATTCTGCAGACTAACTCACTCATAAACAATTAGTTAATTAGCCTTTGTCTTTATATTCATAATCAATTCTGTGTTTAAGTGTATTGCTCTTATTTTGTTTGAACTCTGAGCCAGGTTCACACTCTTGATTAAAACTGCTAGTTTTGGTCTTCTGAAATTGATAAGTGACTTTAAGATATGACAATAACGAATATGTGTTTTGATAACATTAAACATCCCTCTGTTTGCTCTCCAACCATCTGTTGCATTTTTTTTTCCAACAGATGGTTTTTAACAATAACCTAAAACTCAAAAAAGTTGTGTCATAATGAACCCTGATCATCAGTGAATCTAGTAGATTCAGTCATTCTGTCAGGGGAAGAGGTGTTTGCTGTAGACTTTCAACTTTTGAACTGCCACCTCTCCCTTAAACTTCAAATATTACCTCGAGTTTCTAATTTGTGTGAAAAGCCTGGTGGCGCAAGAGAAAAGGAGAGGCCTCGCAGGTGGAAGGTTGGCGGTTTGAATCTTGGTCCTGGTAAATCTCTATCTTTGCTCTTTTTAAGGCGAGGAGCGTGGAATCAGCCCGCCTGCCTCCTCACGCCCTCTTTTAGCTCCGGTAGGAGGGGGAGGAGCATGGGTAAAGCCCACCTCCAGTGGGAGGAGCTTAATAAATTTACATAATAAGCAAAGCCATTTTGTAGTATGTCATTGACATTATTAGTATTATAGCTGACTTATTTGTTACTTTTTTGACCACTGTTTTATGTTTTTTTATTGAGGCACTTTGTATTGATTGTTCTTTTGATTGTTTGAGATATTTTGTATTAGTTGTTGGAGTGGTCTTTTGTATTAGTTGAGGTTTGAACCCTGAACCTTTGGTTTATAAACCATTGATTCATCTATTGAGCCACGCTGGCATAGAAAATGCAATCGGGAATGTAATACTTAACTCACCTTTTACAATTTAGATGGAAAGTGAAAAATGCTCTTTGGGAGTTTTGAACCCAGAACCTTTGGATTTTAAACCCCTGATTCATCTATTGAGCCACGCTGGCATAGAAGATGCAATCGGGAATGTAATAGTTAAATGACCTTTTACAATTTAGATGGAAAGTGATAAATGTTCTTTGGGAGCTTTGAACCCAGAATCTTCAGACTTTAAACCCTTGATTTATCATTTGAGCCATGCTAGTATGGGAGAAGCAATCGGGAATGTAATACTTAGCTCACCTTTCACAATTTAGATGGGAAGTGAAAAATGCTTATAAACCCCTGATTCATCTATTGTGCCACACTGACTTAGAAGATGCAATCGGGAATGTAATAGTTAACTCACCTTTCACAATTTAGATGGAAAGTGAAAAACGTTCTTCGGGAGTTTTGAACCCAGAATATTCAGATTATGAACGCCTGATTTATCATTTGAGCCATGGTTTGTACTCCTGACTCATGTGCCATGCTAGCTTGCAACATGCAATTGAGAATGTAATGATTAACTGAGAATGTAATACTTCACCCACCTTTGAGGATTTAGACGGAGAGGGAATGTTTTCCTTCTGGAGTTTTGGTCCTTAAACTTTCTGTTTATAAACCCTTGATTCATCATTTGAGCCATGGTTTGTACTCCTGACTCACATGCCATGCTATCATGGAAGATGGAATTGAGAATGTAATAATTAACTAAGAATGTGATACTTAACCCACCTTTTAGAATTTAGATGGAGAGTGAAAAAGTTCTTTAGGTGTTTTGAACCTTTAACCAACAGTTCCTAAACCACTGATTTATCTCACATGCTAGCTGGCATGGAACATGCAATAGAGAATGTATTACTTCACCCACCTTTAAGAATTTAGACGGAGAGTGATCTTTTTTCTTCTGGAGTTTTGGCCCTTAAACGTTCTGTTTATAAACCACTGATTTAACATTTGAGCCACACTGGCATTGAAGATGCAACCGAGAATGTAATATTTAACCCACCTTCTAGAATTTAGATAGAGTGATGATAATGTTCTTGATGAGGTTTGATCCCTGAACCTTTTATTTATGAAACCCTGAATAATACCTCGAGCCACACTAACGTGGAAAACTCGCGTAAGAATGCAATACTTAACCAACCTCTTCGATTTCAGATTGAGAGTGGAAAATTATATTAAGGAGTTTCAAACTCTAAACCTTCAGCTTATAAATCCCTGGTATATCTCCTGAGCCACACTGATATGGAAGATGCAACTCTATTTAATGTCTAGAAGATATGACAATAACGGATTTGTATTTTGATGACATTAAACATCCCTCTGTTTGCTCTCAATGAAAGAGTAAATCTGGGTGCAGAGAAAAATGTTCCAACAGATGTTTTTTTTTTTAACAATAACTGTTGTTTTCTTGTTGTGTTCCTTGTTTCTTAGTTATATACTTGGTGTTTTACAATACAGTTGTGTTTCTTTACATATTTTAGAAATATATCTTCTTAGTTCTAGTTTTAATTTACACTTGTGTACCTTTTGTTTTGCAGTGATGTCTGAGTGTTTCCTGTTTGCTGCTACCTGTCTTGTCTCACCCTGTCATTTGCAAATGTTGTTCACCTGTGTCTTGTTTAGCCCTAGCCAATCGTGTGTTGATTGTCCATAGATAAGCACCTGTGTCGCCAATGTGTTACTGTTTGCCCTTCACTGCCAGTCTGTTTGTTGTGTGTAGTTGTCTGTGAGTGTCTTAGTGTTTGATCTAGTCTCCTTGATTCAGTGTATATAGGCTTTCTTCTTGTGCTTTTACAAGTGAAACTTGCAAGTGCCCTCCTAGTCCTTCTCGTGCTCCTTGTGTTCCCTGGTTTTTGTCATAATAAAAAAAATAAAACCCCTATCTGAACTAGTCTGCCTTGGTCTTTCTGTCCTGCACTCCCTCCTGACTCGCATAGTGACAGCAGTCTTCATTACTTTTGGAGTCTCTCATTCTCCCCTCTCACATTTTGGCTTGTTTGTCTTTTGGTTTGCATCCATCATCCAACTCCTTACTTCTAAGACATTTTAATTTCAATGACCCCCATATCTCTGAGAGTGTACAAATGGACCATTAGGGGTCCATTTGGTTCCATTTTGTGCACTCTCGGGAGTTACAGAAATGTAAGGGGACATTCAGAACCCCCTCAAGAAACCATGAGGGTCCCCTGGACCCCACTTTGAAAACCACTGCTTTACACACGTCCACTACAGATTCTGCAGACTAACTCACTCATAAACAATTAGTTAATTAGCCTTTGTCTTTATATTCATAATCAATTCTGTGTTTAAGTGTATTGCTCTTATTTTGTTTGAACTCTGAGCCAGGTTCACACTCTTGATTAAAACTGCTAGTTTTGGTCTTCTGAAATTGATAAGTGACTTTAAGATATGACAATAACGAATATGTGTTTTGATAACATTAAACATCCCTCTGTTTGCTCTCCAACCATCTGTTGCATTTTTTTTTCCAACAGATGGTTTTTAACAATAACCTAAAACTCAAAAAAGTTGTGTCATAATGAACCCTGATCATCAGTGAATCTAGTAGATTCAGTCATTCTGTCAGGGGAAGAGGTGTTTGCTGTAGACTTTCAACTTTTGAACTGCCACCTCTCCCTTAAACTTCAAATATTACCTCGAGTTTCTAATTTGTGTGAAAAGCCTGGTGGCGCAAGAGAAAAGGAGAGGCCTCGCAGGTGGAAGGTTGGCGGTTTGAATCTTGGTCCTGGTAAATCTCTATCTTTGCTCTTTTTAAGGCGAGGAGCGTGGAATCAGCCCGCCTGCCTCCTCACGCCCTCTTTTAGCTCCGGTAGGAGGGGGAGGAGCATGGGTAAAGCCCACCTCCAGTGGGAGGAGCTTAATAAATTTACATAATAAGCAAAGCCATTTTGTAGTATGTCATTGACATTATTAGTATTATAGCTGACTTATTTGTTACTTTTTTGACCACTGTTTTATGTTTTTTTATTGAGGCACTTTGTATTGATTGTTCTTTTGATTGTTTGAGATATTTTGTATTAGTTGTTGGAGTGGTCTTTTGTATTAGTTGAGGTTTGAACCCTGAACCTTTGGTTTATAAACCATTGATTCATCTATTGAGCCACGCTGGCATAGAAAATGCAATCGGGAATGTAATACTTAACTCACCTTTTACAATTTAGATGGAAAGTGAAAAATGCTCTTTGGGAGTTTTGAACCCAGAACCTTTGGATTTTAAACCCCTGATTCATCTATTGAGCCACGCTGGCATAGAAGATGCAATCGGGAATGTAATAGTTAAATGACCTTTTACAATTTAGATGGAAAGTGATAAATGTTCTTTGGGAGCTTTGAACCCAGAATCTTCAGACTTTAAACCCTTGATTTATCATTTGAGCCATGCTAGTATGGGAGAAGCAATCGGGAATGTAATACTTAGCTCACCTTTCACAATTTAGATGGGAAGTGAAAAATGCTTATAAACCCCTGATTCATCTATTGTGCCACACTGACTTAGAAGATGCAATCGGGAATGTAATAGTTAACTCACCTTTCACAATTTAGATGGAAAGTGAAAAACGTTCTTCGGGAGTTTTGAACCCAGAATATTCAGATTATGAACGCCTGATTTATCATTTGAGCCATGGTTTGTACTCCTGACTCATGTGCCATGCTAGCTTGCAACATGCAATTGAGAATGTAATGATTAACTGAGAATGTAATACTTCACCCACCTTTGAGGATTTAGACGGAGAGTGAATGTTTTCCTTCTGGAGTTTTGGTCCTTAAACTTTCTGTTTATAAACCCTTGATTCATCATTTGAGCCATGGTTTGTACTCCTGACTCACATGCCATGCTATCATGGAAGATGGAATTGAGAATGTAATAATTAACTAAGAATGTGATACTTAACCCACCTTTTAGAATTTAGATGGAGAGTGAAAAAGTTCTTTAGGTGTTTTGAACCTTTAACCAACAGTTCCTAAACCACTGATTTATCTCACATGCTAGCTGGCATGGAACATGCAATAGAGAATGTATTACTTCACCCACCTTTGAGAATTTAGACGGAGAGTGATCTTTTTTCTTCTGGAGTTTTGGCCCTTAAACGTTCTGTTTATAAACCACTGATTTAACATTTGAGCCACACTGGCATTGAAGATGCAACCGAGAATGTAATATTTAACCCACCTTCTAGAATTTAGATAGAGTGATGATAATGTTCTTGATGAGGTTTGATCCCTGAACCTTTTATTTATGAAACCCTGAATAATACCTCGAGCCACACTAACGTGGAAAACTCGCGTAAGAATGCAATACTTAACCAACCTCTTCGATTTCAGATTGAGAGTGGAAAATTATATTAAGGAGTTTCAAACTCTAAACCTTCAGCTTATAAATCCCTGGTATATCTCCTGAGCCACACTGATATGGAAGATGCAACTCTATTTAATGTCTAGAAGATATGACAATAACGGATTTGTATTTTGATGACATTAAACATCCCTCTGTTTGCTCTCAATGAAAGAGTAAATCTGGGTGCAGAGAAAAATGTTCCAACAGATGTTTTTTTTTTTAACAATAACTGTTGTTTTCTTGTTGTGTTCCTTGTTTCTTAGTTATATACTTGGTGTTTTACAATACAGTTGTGTTTCTTTACATATTTTAGAAATATATCTTCTTAGTTCTAGTTTTAATTTACACTTGTGTACCTTTTGTTTTGCAGTGATGTCTGAGTGTTTCCTGTTTGCTGCTACCTGTCTTGTCTCACCCTGTCATTTGCAAATGTTGTTCACCTGTGTCTTGTTTAGCCCTAGCCAATCGTGTGTTGATTGTCCATAGATAAGCACCTGTGTCGCCAATGTGTTACTGTTTGCCCTTCACTGCCAGTCTGTTTGTTGTGTGTAGTTGTCTGTGAGTATCTTAGTGTTTGATCTAGTCTCCTTGATTCAGTGTATATAGGCTTTCTTCTTGTGCTTTTACAAGTGAAACTTGCAAGTGCCCTCCTAGTCCTTCTCGTGCTCCTTGTGTTCCCTGGTTTTTGTCATAATAAAAAAAATAAAACCCCTATCTGAACTAGTCTGCCTTGGTCTTTCTGTCCTGCACTCCCTCCTGACTCGCATAGTGACAGCAGTCTTCATTACTTTTGGAGTCTCTCATTCTCCCCTCACATTTTGGCTTGTTTGTCTTTTGGTTTGCATCCATCATCCAACTCCTTACTTCTAAGACATTTTAATTTCAATGACCCCCATATCTCTGAGAGTGTACAAATGGACCATTAGGGGTCCATTTGGTTCCATTTTGTGCACTCTCGGGAGTTACAGAAATGTAAGGGGACATTCAGAACCCCCTCAAGAAACCATGAGGGTCCCCTGGACCCCACTTTGAAAACCACTGCTTTACACACGTCCACTACAGATTCTGCAGACTAACTCACTCATAAACAATTAGTTAATTAGCCTTTGTCTTTATATTCATAATCAATTCTGTGTTTAAGTGTATTGCTCTTATTTTGTTTGAACTCTGAGCCAGGTTCACACTCTTGATTAAAACTGCTAGTTTTGGTCTTCTGAAATTGATAAGTGACTTTAAGATATGACAATAACGAATATGTGTTTTGATAACATTAAACATCCCTCTGTTTGCTCTCCAACCATCTGTTGCATTTTTTTTTCCAACAGATGGTTTTTAACAATAACCTAAAACTCAAAAAAGTTGTGTCATAATGAACCCTGATCATCAGTGAATCTAGTAGATTCAGTCATTCTGTCAGGGGAAGAGGTGTTTGCTGTAGACTTTCAACTTTTGAACTGCCACCTCTCCCTTAAACTTCAAATATTACCTCGAGTTTCTAATTTGTGTGAAAAGCCTGGTGGCGCAAGAGAAAAGGAGAGGCCTCGCAGGTGGAAGGTTGGCGGTTTGAATCTTGGTCCTGGTAAATCTCTATCTTTGCTCTTTTTAAGGCGAGGAGCGTGGAATCAGCCCGCCTGCCTCCTCACGCCCTCTTTTAGCTCCGGTAGGAGGGGGAGGAGCATGGGTAAAGCCCACCTCCAGTGGGAGGAGCTTAATAAATTTACATAATAAGCAAAGCCATTTTGTAGTATGTCATTGACATTATTAGTATTATAGCTGACTTATTTGTTACTTTTTTGACCACTGTTTTATGTTTTTTTATTGAGGCACTTTGTATTGATTGTTCTTTTGATTGTTTGAGATATTTTGTATTAGTTGTTGGAGTGGTCTTTTGTATTAGTTGAGGTTTGAACCCTGAACCTTTGGTTTATAAACCATTGATTCATCTATTGAGCCACGCTGGCATAGAAAATGCAATCGGGAATGTAATACTTAACTCACCTTTTACAATTTAGATGGAAAGTGAAAAATGCTCTTTGGGAGTTTTGAACCCAGAACCTTTGGATTTTAAACCCCTGATTCATCTATTGAGCCACGCTGGCATAGAAGATGCAATCGGGAATGTAATAGTTAAATGACCTTTTACAATTTAGATGGAAAGTGATAAATGTTCTTTGGGAGCTTTGAACCCAGAATCTTCAGACTTTAAACCCTTGATTTATCATTTGAGCCATGCTAGTATGGGAGAAGCAATCGGGAATGTAATACTTAGCTCACCTTTCACAATTTAGATGGGAAGTGAAAAATGCTTATAAACCCCTGATTCATCTATTGTGCCACACTGACTTAGAAGATGCAATCGGGAATGTAATAGTTAACTCACCTTTCACAATTTAGATGGAAAGTGAAAAACGTTCTTCGGGAGTTTTGAACCCAGAATATTCAGATTATGAACGCCTGATTTATCATTTGAGCCATGGTTTGTACTCCTGACTCATGTGCCATGCTAGCTTGCAACATGCAATTGAGAATGTAATGATTAACTGAGAATGTAATACTTCACCCACCTTTGAGGATTTAGACGGAGAGTGAATGTTTTCCTTCTGGAGTTTTGGTCCTTAAACTTTCTGTTTATAAACCCTTGATTCATCATTTGAGCCATGGTTTGTACTCCTGACTCACATGCCATGCTATCATGGAAGATGGAATTGAGAATGTAATAATTAACTAAGAATGTGATACTTAACCCACCTTTTAGAATTTAGATGGAGAGTGAAAAAGTTCTTTAGGTGTTTTGAACCTTTAACCAACAGTTCCTAAACCACTGATTTATCTCACATGCTAGCTGGCATGGAACATGCAATAGAGAATGTATTACTTCACCCACCTTTGAGAATTTAGACGGAGAGTGATCTTTTTTCTTCTGGAGTTTTGGCCCTTAAACGTTCTGTTTATAAACCACTGATTTAACATTTGAGCCACACTGGCATTGAAGATGCAACCGAGAATGTAATATTTAACCCACCTTTCAGAATTTAGATAGAGTGCTGATAATGTTCTTGATGAGGTTTGATCCCTGAACCTTTTATTTATGAAACCCTGAATAATACCTCGAGCCACACTAACGTGGAAAACTCGCGTAAGAATGCAATACTTAACCAACCTCTTCGATTTCAGATTGAGAGTGAAAAATTATATTAAAGAGTTTCAAACTCTAAACCTTCAGCTTATAAATCCCTGGTATATCTCCTGAGCCACACTGATATGGAAGATGCAACTCTATTTAATGACTATAAGATATGACAATAACGGATTTGTATTTTGATGACATTAAACATCCCTCTGTTTGCTCTCAATGAAAGAGTAAATCTGGGTGCAGAGAAAAATGTTCCAACAGATGTTTTTTTTTTAAACAATGTTTTCTTGTTGTGTTCCTTGTTTCTTAGTTATATACTTGGTGTTTTACAATACAGTTGTGTTTCTTTACATATTTTAGAAATATATCTTCTTAGTTCTAGTTTTAATTTACACTTGTGTACCTTTTGTTTTGCAGTGATGTCTGAGTGTTTCCTGTTTGCTGCTACCTGTCTTGTCTCACCCTGTCATTTGCAAATGTTGTTCACCTGTGTCTTGTTTAGCCCTAGCCAATCGTGTGTTGATTGTCCATAGATAAGCACCTGTGTCGCCAATGTGTTACTGTTTGCCCTTCACTGCCAGTCTGTTTGTTGTGTGTAGTTGTCTGTGAGTATCTTAGTGTTTGATCTAGTCTCCTTGATTCAGTGTATATAGGCTTTCTTCTTGTGCTTTTACAAGTGAAACTTGCAAGTGCCCTCCTAGTCCTTCTCGTGCTCCTTGTGTTCCCTGGTTTTTGTCATAATAAAAATAATAAAACCCCTATCTGAACTAGTCTGCCTTGGTCTTTCTGTCCTGCACTCCCTCCTGACTCGCATAGTGACAGCATTCTTCATTACTTTTGGAGTCTCTCATTCTCCCCTCTCACATTTTGGCTTGTTTGTCTTTTGGTTTGCATCCATCATCCAACTCCTTACTTCTAAGACATTTTAATTTCAATGACCCCCATATCTCTGAGAGTGTACAAATGGACCATTAGGGGTCCATTTGGTTCCATTTTGTGCACTCTCGGGAGTTACAGAAATGTAAGGGGACATTCAGAACCCCCTCAAGAAACCATGAGGGTCCCCTGGACCCCACTTTGAAAACCACTGCTTTACACACGTCCACTACAGATTCTGCAGACTGACTCACTCATAAACAATTAGTTAATTAGCCTTTGTCTTTATATTCATAATCAATTCTGTGTTTAAGTGTATTGCTCTTATTTTGTTTGAACTCTGAGCCAGGTTCACACTCTTGATTAAAACTGCTAGTTTTGGTCTTCTGAAATTGATAAGTGACTTTAAGATATGACAATAACGAATATGTGTTTTGATAACATTAAACATCCCTCTGTTTGCTCTCCAACCATCTGTTGCATTTTTTTTTCCAACAGATGGTTTTTAACAATAACCTAAAACTCAAAAAAGTTGTGTCATAATGAACCCTGATCATCAGTGAATCTAGTAGATTCAGTCATTCTGTCAGGGGAAGAGGTGTTTGCTGTAGACTTTCAACTTTTGAACTGCCACCTCTCCCTTAAACTTCAAATATTACCTCGAGTTTCTAATTTGTGTGAAAAGCCTGGTGGCGCAAGAGAAAAGGAGAGGCCTCGCAGGTGGAAGGTTGGCGGTTTGAATCTTGGTCCTGGTAAATCTCTATCTTTGCTCTTTTTAAGGCGAGGAGCGTGGAATCAGCCCGCCTGCCTCCTCACGCCCTCTTTTAGCTCCGGTAGGAGGGGGAGGAGCATGGGTAAAGCCCACCTCCAGTGGGAGGAGCTTAATAAATTTACATAATAAGCAAAGCCATTTTGTAGTATGTCATTGACATTATTAGTATTATAGCTGACTTATTTGTTACTTTTTTGACCACTGTTTTATGTTTTTTTATTGAGGCACTTTGTATTGATTGTTCTTTTGATTGTTTGAGATATTTTGTATTAGTTGTTGGAGTGGTCTTTTGTATTAGTTGAGGTTTGAACCCTGAACCTTTGGTTTATAAACCATTGATTCATCTATTGAGCCACGCTGGCATAGAAAATGCAATCGGGAATGTAATACTTAACTCACCTTTTACAATTTAGATGGAAAGTGAAAAATGCTCTTTGGGAGTTTTGAACCCAGAACCTTTGGATTTTAAACCCCTGATTCATCTATTGAGCCACGCTGGCATAGAAGATGCAATCGGGAATGTAATAGTTAAATGACCTTTTACAATTTAGATGGAAAGTGATAAATGTTCTTTGGGAGCTTTGAACCCCGAATCTTCAGACTTTAAACCCTTGATTTATCATTTGAGCCATGCTAGTATGGGAGAAGCAATCGGGAATGTAATACTTAGCTCACCTTTCACAATTTAGATGGAAAGTGAAAAACGTTCTTCGGGAGTTTTGAACCCAGAATATTCAGATTATGAACGCCTGATTTATCATTTGAGCCATGGTTTGTACTCCTGACTCATGTGCCATGCTAGCTTGCGACATGCAATTGAGAATGTAATGATTAACTGAGAATGTAATACTTCACCCACCTTTGAGGATTTAGACGGAGAGTGAATGTTTTCCTTCTGGAGTTTTGGTCCTTAAACTTTCTGTTTATAAACCCTTGATTCATCATTTGAGCCATGGTTTGTACTCCTGACTCACATGCCATGCTATCATGGAAGATGGAATTGAGAATGTAATAATTAACTAAGAATGTGATACTTAACCCACCTTTTAGAATTTAGATGGAGAGTGAAAAAGTTCTTTAGGTGTTTTGAACCTTTAACCAACAGTTCCTAAACCACTGATTTATCTCACATGCTAGCTGGCATGGAACATGCAATAGAGAATGTATTACTTCACCCACCTTTGAGAATTTAGAGTGGAGAGTGATCTTTTTTCTTCTGGAGTTTTGGCCCTTAAACGTTCTGTTTATAAACCACTGATTTAACATTTGAGCCACACTGGCATTGAAGATGCAACCGAGAATGTAATATTTAACCCACCTTTTAGAATTTAGATAGAGTGCTGATAATGTTCTTGATGAGGTTTGATCCCTGAACCTTTTATTTATGAAACCCTGAATAATACCTCGAGCCACACTAACGTGGAAAACTCGCGTAAGAATGCAATACTTAACCAACCTCTTCGATTTCAGATTGAGAGTGAAAAATTATATTAAAGAGTTTCAAACTCTAAACCTTCAGCTTATAAATCCCTGGTATATCTCCTGAGTCACACTGATATGGAAGATGCAATTCTATTTAATGACTATAAGATATGACAATAACGGATTTGTATTTTGATGACATTAAACATCCCTCTGTTTGCTCTCAATGAAAGAGTAAATCTGGGTGCAGAGAAAAATGTTCCAACAGATGTTTTTTTTTTAAACAATGTTTTCTTGTTGTGTTCCTTGTTTCTTAGTTATATACTTGGTGTTTTACATACAGTTGTGTTTCTTTACATATTTTAGAAATATATCTTCTTAGTTCTAGTTTTAATTTACACTTGTGTACCTTTTGTTTTGTAGTGATGTCTGAGTGTTTCCTGTTTGCTGCTACCTGTCTTGTCTCACCCTGTCATTTGCAAATGTTGTTCACCTGTGTCTTGTTTAGCCCTAGCCAATCGTGTTGATTGTCCATAGATAAGCACCTGTGTCGTCAATGCGTTTCGGTCTGCCCTTCACTGCCAGTCTGTTTGTTGTATGCAGGGCCGGCCCTAGGATTTTCGTGGCCCTAAGCAAGATTTGTTTTGGTTCCCCCCCCCTCCCAAACACCCCCATTATAAAATCATTATGTCATTTGTTATTGCATACTAAAATAATAACGCTAGTTGTTGGATAGGAGATACATGACATAATTACAATATTAAAGTAAAAAAAATTAACCCCTAGTGGTTGTGGCCCTAAGCGACCGCTTATATTGCGTATAGCAGCGGCCGGCCCTGGTGAAGATATATCATATGGGGGAAAGAAAAGAAAGATGCTCAGTTGTGGGTTTATCAAAAAGCGTTTATTATTAATAGTCAATAATAATGTCACACAAATTCACAAAGTGTTTAAGACATGTCTGGCTCAGTTTGGTGTGTATGCAAGTATGTGTGTTTGTGTGAATTCTCTAAACAGTGCAGGTATAAATAAATGACCACAAAGAGAAAGGAGGGGGGGTAATTTGACAGGAAAAAAAAAGAAAAATCGCATTTTAAGAAGACAAACGGAAAAAAACAAAATTGAAAGAGAACATTTAGCACCTTCTATCCCGTTATGATGTTCAACAGATAATATAATAAAAATCATTAAAATCTCATCTAAAAAGCCCCCTACGGAATAATAAAGAAAAAAATT
Source organism: Gymnoscopelus braueri (assembly GCF_963280865.1). NCBI lineage: Eukaryota > Metazoa > Chordata > Actinopteri > Myctophiformes > Myctophidae > Gymnoscopelus > Gymnoscopelus braueri. The sequence continues at coordinate 36,229,060 of NC_137620.1, read as the reverse complement.
ACAAATTTTCAAACTGTTTGGAAAATGTATTTTTTTTTCTTTCCTTTTCTTAATGAGCATACAAAGACAGCCTTTCGTTAGTTCATCTCTACTTGAGCGGTGTGTCTAGCGTCTACAGGAAAGGTGGTGTTATATTCAAGATAAAGATATCATTTTTCATATATATACCAGAAGGTAGAGGGGCAAAGAGTCGTGAGAGGCGAGCACCAAACAAAAAAAAACAGCAGCCTCCGACATTGGAACACACAAGCCCCCTACATTTCAGTTCATAAAAGAGGAATCAATCACCATTTCAACAAAAAAACAAAAACATTCTCAGCGAGAACATTGATATCCAATAAATAGAAACATTTTAAATAATAAAAGAAAAAAATCCAGGAAATACTCAATCTCATATTGGAACTGAAGAATTGGAGGTACAATACAGGTGACACCGATATTTTTTTTTTCCTTTTTTTTTTTCAAAAATATTGATAAGGTCATGGAAGTAATAAACAAAGACCTGATGATGTGAGGTGTGACAACTGATTTTTTTTTTCCCCAGAAGAAATAAAATGTGAATTATTTCAGGAAAAAAAAAGATTTACAACACATAAGATTCAGAAAAACTAAACAAAAATAAAGATAAAAACGAACCCCCCCCTAACAAAGTCTTTGAAACCCGTATGTTTTGATGCATTCCAAACAATTGTACTTGTTTTTTTCCCCCCATTCTTAATGCTTTAGAAAAATGTTCATATCTCTATTATTAGTATTTTTCATTTTCTCTCTTTTTCTAAATACAAGTGACAAGGCCAATGTGGTGTATATCTAGGCTGATCTAGTTTAGAACAAACAAAAACAATAAATTATTCAAAAAGGAAAACAAAAAAGAGAACAGCACTCCACAAAAAATACAAACGGCATGTACAAATTTCAGTATTCAAGACAAAATAAAAATAAAAAAACCTGTCTGGTACTGACAAAAACATGCCATTGAAACCATCATCTCCGTAGTTTGATCAATGGCAGCACCAACTGCATCCTGGTTTTCAAGTTCACCGTTGCCAGGGGCGAGAGCACCATTTTCAGAGTAAACTGGCTTTCTATTTCATCTTCGAAATTCACTCGATATGGGTGAATTTACTCATGATTCATAGAACCGGTGGTTACATACGTAACCTAATGTTTTGTTTTTTTATTGGCGGCTTGTTTTTTTTTATATTTTTGTAAACTGGTTCTCAGTTGGCTGTTCGGCAAGTATTAGCAGTAGTAGTAGTAGTAAAAATCATCTTAAATAAAGAAGGGAAAGTTGAAAAGCAAAGTGAAAGGTGTATTTCTTTCTTTCTTGTTGTCGTTGTCCTGGCTTGCAGGAGTTTTGGTTATGGCTGAGGTGGACACAGGACGGGGGCTGTGTCACCGCGAGCTGGAGGGCAGTGCCTGGGGACACGAGACAGAAGAGGAGACGGTTAGTTGAGAGTTAGTTGAGAACACACGACACTAGTCTGTCAAACATTTAACCCTTTAAGGACCGGGAACGCATAATTTTAAGATTTCTTTGGCTATTCAAAAATAGCAGATATACAAGCTCATAGCGCGGCACCCATAGATATAGAAACCTAGATACCTCATTGGCCTCTGCAGTTCGTTGGAGCAACTCGTATCGCGGCCGCCATTTTCGCGTAGGCAAACGGACACTCAAAGTGACTACTGGCCAATCACAGCGCTCACAGTGCGTTGACTACTGGCCAATCACAGTGCGTCTTTTCTAAGACCTGTCAGAATCTAGTTGTCCCGCCCCCACCTGCCTCTGATTGGCCTACCGAACGCCCCCTTCTGTGACACACACGGAAGCTTCAGGGAAGCTTTCCTACGCTAAAATGGCCCCCGTGATACCAATGCCTCAAAGCCGAAGGAGGCGTCTACCTTTATATGTCTATGGCGGCACCGAGTGAAAAAAAAATGGTGCAAATCTTTGAATATATATATATATGTTTTAAAGCGAACATTTTTAACTCTGATCTGTGCTTCTGGGCCGGGGGGTCTCTGCAACATCATATTTTTAGATGGGGGGTCCATGACATGGAAAAGTTGGAGCACCACTGATATAGCAACATTTATTTAAAAAAACTGTTGTAGAATATATTTATTCAGAGATTTGCACAAATGTTCAAGATTTTTCAAAAAATAGCAGATCTACAAGCTCGTAGCTCGTAGCTCTGCTATTTTTGAATAGCCCAAAGAAATCTAAAAATTGACACAGATGCTTTCCCTGTCTTAAAGCAGCGTGGTCCCCAACCTTTTCTGCATCAGGGTCCACTTGACATTTTCAGAGCATGTTCATGTTAACGATCAATCAATCGACTGTGTTTTCCGGCTTGGATCAATGGATACTTTCAAGTCCCCTATTTATCGGTATCACAATGAAAACTTTTTTTCCCACCAAGATTTTTAAGAAAAAATACTACGGCTTCTGTCTGGGGGGCTTACCGGGTTCTTGAAGGCATCGTATGTGTTCATGAGCTCCTCCATGCGGTACTGTTCCAGCACCACCACGTTGGACAGAGTGGGGTTCAGCTTCCGGGCGCAGTCCTCACAGTGCACCACGTACGTCTTCCTGCTGTTGCTCTCGCTGGTCACAAACAGCAGGCTGAACACCTCCACCTGGAGCACACCCAGAGAGAGAGAGAGAGAGAGAGAGAGAGCGAGAGAGAGAGTTACCAGGGTTTCTCAAACTTTATTGTCACATCACATATTAACCCATTTAGACCGGGAACCCCTATACGTAACTACACCTTTCAATCCAGGAACCCCCTTTGGGATTGTTGTTGCTGTTTACAGTATATAGCAACATAATTTTTTTGTACATTTTGAATAAATATTTGAAATTTTTCAGAAAACTTAGGTCAGGATTTAGAAAGCGTTTTTTGAATCGGCCTCAGCAATGCATTTAAACGACAGATAGAGAATAGAAGTAGAATAAAGTGCATAAAAGAAAGTGGCTAATGCGCATAATAATTTAAGAGGCATGAATGTATGTAAAGGAGAGTCCATTTAAAACACAGATCAGATCAGTCTGTGCATTAAAAAACACAGTTCAGCGTGCAGTGGCCACTGAACTGAACTAGCAGTCTAATTGCTGCTAGATAAAAACTGATCCCGAGTCTGGTGGTATTGCTCCCGATGCTCCTGTATCGTTTACCTGGTCGTGGTCCGGGGACCCTTAGTTCAAATCTGATTTGCAAAAATGTGTTTCCATGTGGTTGCTTGCTGTTCAGACTTGATCAAACCAATCTCGTTCCAATCTCGATACTAGGCCAAAAATCATATCTCAGTCTGCCAGTCTGAACATAGAAAACTGCAGATCTACACGCTCACAACGCGGCAAATCACGACACGTTGTGAGCATGCAGATCTGTTATTTTCGGTGCGCGACACGACCGGCCTTGACAGCAGAAGGTGGATACTTTGAAAAGCACGTCAGACTCACATCGCACTCGTTGCAGTAGTAGGCCGGCTCGTCTTTGACACGACTCTGGTAAGAGATCTTCTTCCCCAGAGCCACCAGCTGGTCCCGTAAGATCTGGATGTGTTTGATGGACTGGAGGAGGCAGTGTCTGGAGGGACAGGGGAACATGTTACATGGATTCAAGCAAAAATAAGATCTCACGACTGAATATTTTTTTGTTAGGCTAAGTCCTAATATGCGATTTGTGAAACCGTGCGAAAAGAGCGCCGACACTCTAGCACTGCGTTTCATAAACAATTAGCACAGATAAAATGATTTATTGATGTTTTGGCATAACCAGGTAACCAGTTGAATAAATCACTTGATTGAAGCTTTAACCTGAAATATGAATATATGAAATATCCGAGCTCATTAGGGTTTTCTGGGAGAACATTGTATTCTATTGCTACTTTGACGCCTATTTTTGGTGTATGACATGCTTCCATAAAAGACGTTCTATGGAATCCAAACGAAAACGAAAGTCTTCTCAGTCGTGGCGTTTAATCTATGAAGGTTAAAGGAGTAGTTCACCACCAAAAAATACTTATTTTCTATCAATTACACACTCCATGAAGCATTGAATTGATGGAGATTTCTTTGTTTTTGTCGCATTCCTAAGCCAATAATTTGATGACCGGCGAGGAGACTCAAAGAGTCTCCTTTGAGTCTCCTACCGGATACATTAGCATCTTTCCGCCGGCAATCAAATTATTGGCTTAGGAATGCGACAAAACCAAAAGAAATCCATGAATTCAAGGCTTCATGGGGTGTGTAATTGATAGAAAATAAGTATTTTTTTTTTGTGAACTATCCCTTTAAGATCTGGATGTGTTTGATGTGTCTGCAGGGAGAGGACATCAACGTCAGGAGGACCGTGCAGGCGACAGTGGGGCCGCCCGTGTAATTTGGACCGGTTTCACTCACTTGATCATCTTGTAGGTTTCTTCGTCGGTGATCTTGAGGGTGCGCGCCACGTTCCAGGACACGTGGATCATGGGAACGATGGACTTGACGTTGGACACCACGTTCCACTCGAACCGCTCCAGGGCCAGCTGGTACTGGTAGGCTGCAGAGACAAACACCACCACGTCAATCCATGTTTCACTACCATTTATTCCAATGATACATAACCAGTGGTGGACAGTTATAGTGCATTTACTCTGAGTACTGCATTTTTGGATAACTTTCACTCCACTACAAGACAAATATTGTACTTTTGACTCCACTGCATTTCTAGGAAATGGAAAAAGTACATTATGACTTAACCACTTAAGTCCCATAGCAGATCTATCCAGTCGCAATGTCTTGTTTTTGTGCAAAGTCGCTTGTAAATTTGCGTGTTGCTTCCTTCCTAATGTTGTTTAAACCAGTGGTTGTTCATGTCAAGGACCCCCAAATTCATATGTATTTATCCGCAGACCCCTATCTGAAAATATTTTGTTCCAGGGACCCCCACATACGATTTGTGTCGTTAAGAAAGATTCCACATTTTTCACATTTTACTCATGAATTATTTTTAATAGCGACACGTTGTGAGCTTGCAGATCGTCTATAGCCAATGTACGTATATAGGGTTAAAGTGGTTCAATTTATTTTGATGCTATATCAACTCATTTTGCCGTCTGCTTGTTTCTCACAAAATAAATCTGGCAACAGTGGATGTATCAGTCCTGCTCACCGTTGACAGGGCCAACGTTCCAGGCGATGTTATTGCACCAGCCCACAGCCTGCACCCAGTGAACCGTCCCGGCGTTGATCCACACCAGATCCCCGGGTCTCTGGATGAACCGGTACACCGGGATGTTGGCCTTGTAGAGGTCCTCCAGAACCGGCCACCAGGACCCCGTCAGGTAGTCCACTCCATGCCTGAGCGGAAATAGGAGGAAGTGGAGTTAAGAGTTATGTGGGTTTTTTATTCCACTCATGTACAGCATGATTTATTTTTTAAAAGATCAGGGTTTTTTTTCATGTTGTTGCTGTCGGTCAGAAACCTTGTATCTCCATATTCCAACCTTTTGTGTTTTTCTGTAAATTAATGTCGTACAACACTGTAGTTAAAAAGTAGCGATTCCTAAAAGTCCTATTTCAGATTTTTTTTTTAACCCTTTAAGACCTGAGGCGATTCTTCAAAATGTTTTCTAAATCCTAACAGTTTTTTGAAAAAAAAACCCCAATTTTTTTTTTCAAGATTTTTCAAAAATAGCAGATCTACAAGTTCATAGCGCGGCACTCGGTGCCGCGCTATGAGCTTGTATATCTGCTATTTTTGAATAGCCAAAGAAACCTAAAGTGACACAGATGCGTTCCAGGTATTAATGGGTTAATTAAGTCTGTCTGAGGGGTTTATAAACATTTTCCCATGAAAAGTGTTAACAAGAGCTTTTGACCAAAATAATAACTACACTGGATCCAATTGGAAACACAGGTTCTTTTTTCTAATTTCCTGGAAATTTACGTTTCCACCTGACAGCAACGATGCGCGACTCTGTGCCGCCAAATCAAACTCACTTTTCACAGAAGTCGCTGATATCGCGCCAGTAGTTCTCGTGCACAGAGAACCACTCGCAGTCTCCCGGGCCGATGTTGATGTTGACCGAGCAGAAGTTGTTGTTCTCCTGGTGACCTGTGGGTAAAGAAAAAAATGCTTTTAGTCATTTGCACACTGGGTGGCCAAGGTATATGCAATATGCGATAACATTGCTGTGTGTGTAGACATGAATGCCGTTACATGGTTGGAAAACACATTAACATGAACTGCCGGCACAGTCAGTGGGAAAGGCGTTCGCACATGCCCTCTTTACCAGTACAAGTAGATGGCATGGTCCCTTCTCATTCTTGGGGGTACTTAATACTCACGTGGGAGATGACTGTAAGCACGTGATACTAGTCTTTTGATGAGAAGCTACTTTAACAGTAGTTGCAGGTGTTGGTCCATGCAACATATAGCCTATCAAGTTTCACCCTTTCTCTAGTTATGTCAACATTGCTCGGAAGCATTTTGGTCACTGAACAGTGTATGCCACGGGTACAGGCAGCCTTGCGGTCACAGGCTCTCTCCCTCTCTCTCTCTCTGAACCATGATTGAGTAAATAGTCTCCCTCTTGACATAAACCTATGATCACTCGACCATCGCTCAACCATCTCTCACTCCATCTCTCTCTCTCTCTCTCTCTCTCTCTCTCTGCACCACAGCACACTTGTACCCATACTGTAGCTGAAGTTCTTACATGAACAGAGGTTCATGAACAGAGCTCGACTGTAGAACACTCCTCCGTTCATGTAAAAACTAATATTGAACACAACAGTTGCACTCACTGAAAAGCACTGTCATGGAGGTATGACGTTCACACTTGCGTGGATGGAAAAGAATGCAGGCAAGGTTGTAGGTCCTAACCAGGAACAAATGCCCACACAAGATTGCCCGCCATTCGAGATTCGGTGCACGTTCACACATGACACCAAAATCTAATATGCCACCACATTGCCCACCAAAATCAAATATGCCACCACATTGCCCGCAAATCTAGTAAGTGTGAACGAACGGGGCTTATAACTCGCGACGAGTAAAGTTTCAACGTCTTTCTGCCTTAGTTAGGTTTTCTGCTAACATAGAACCCAGACAATAATGAAAAGCCTATTGTAGTGTTTCAGTGTTTTTGCACACTGAAAAAAAAAGCAGAAATGGGAAAGGGGAAAGGGATTACTGTATATTTCCATTCAACGATATGGTTGTATTGAAAACATTGCACCTGGCTATAGCTGCTATTGACTATGAATACCACCACCTTAACGATACGACACATCTTATAATGTGTATGTGTTGAAATGCGATATGTACTGTATATTCAGGGGTGAAAATAACTGGTGCGCATGTGTGTTGCGCGGCAGATAAAACGAAAAGAAGCGCTCTAGCGAACTGCTGCCGGGACTTATTTATAGCGTCACTTACTAGCTCTGGTGTCATGTACTTCAAATGTCTATCTACTTTGTGTAAGCAGAATAAAAAATAAAACTAGTGTTGGAAGTGTGTTAAACCTCCGCTCCGCAGGCAGCGGAAAATACACTTTCAAAACATTATGCTACCCTAATGGCCACCAAACTGCCTTCTACTCCTAGCCTGAAAAAAGCCATCTTATAATTCAGATTTGGAAAAAACTGCATCTTTTAGTATGGAACCATCTAGCTAAATGTATTGCCATTGCTTGTCAATGCAAAGTGGAAAATGTAGCATTGTAACATACATTAATTTTTTCTTTACGCTCATAAGCCTGATTTATACTCCTAAATGGTGTCACACACCGGAACTAGCCAACCTCACAGAGATGCTCACAGTGTGTAGCGTCCGCGACGTGTTGTGAACTTGTCTCAAACAAGGGGAAAAACCTCATGTGGAATGCATTACCAAAAGCCATTAAAGAGCCCGTAAACAGGAAATGTCCTGTTTTGATGCATTTCCTGCTGAGAGCAGTTTTTCTGGGCGGGGCTGATGACACGCTCAGGTGAGTTTCAGTGATGTCGTCAGAGTCACTGTCCTAACTACACCAGTCTTCTGCCAAGGTACCGGACTCTGTCTTTTCCCTGTGTTTCGCCCAGGTCGACGTGGTTTTGAGGTTAGGTTTAGGCATAGTGTTTGTGAGGTTAGGGAGAGGGTTAATGTTAGGTTTAGGCATAGTTTTTGTGAAGTTAAAGATTAGGGTTTAGGCGCCACCTGGGCGACACACCAAAGGAAGAGGGAGTCCCGCCAAAGTACACCAGTCTTCTGATGCTATACCCTAGAGCAGGGGTCTTCAACAGGGGGTCCGTATCCCCTAGGGGGTCCTCAGATTTACTACAGGGGGACCACCAAATCTTTGCGATAGGATATATTTTTTACATGAACCAATTGAACCTCAGCATCCCTATTCTGAGGAGAACATTAGCCGAAAATAACAGATCTGCTATTTTTGGCAAAGAGGTTTGGTGTAGATGGAAAAAGAGCTACTTAGTCAAGTTTACTAAGTATTGACGGTTTAAAGTGGTTAAATGTATGAAAATACACATTAACATGAATCCAACTCGACAGTGATGTCAAACAAGTCCATGAAGCTACCTACATAATCTATGAAAAACTTTAATCTGCAACACAATTTAATACAATATTTTGTAGTGGGGGGTTCCTGCTTCATCTCTCTCTCAACTAAGGGGTCCTTGGCCTTAAAAAAAAAAAACGTTGAAGACCCCTGCCCTAGAGTGCACCGCCATCTTTTGGCCAGTGTGTCATGCTATATATACCCTGGAGTGCATCGCCATCTTTTGGCTAAAATAATGATTTCACTGCCTTGCGTGGACACACCCCCACAGTCATTAGCAGAAAAAAACTACAGATTATTTTTCATGACTAATTTGGCTGGGTGGTTTACAACCTCCCATACTGGGTTAGGGTATTTCCTGTTTACAGGCTCTTTAAAGATCTCGACTCCCTACCCAAAGTCAAAATTAATCGCTGATCAAAATACAATTGGGCTTAACCCTTTAAGACCTGAGGCGATTCTTAAAAATGTTTTCTAAATCCTAGCAGTTTTTTGAAAAAAAAAATTAAAATATTTTTTCACGATTTTTCAAAAATAGTAGATCTACAAGCTTATAGCGCGGCACTCGGTGCCGCGCTATGAGCTTGTATATCTGCTATTTTTGAATAGCCTAAAGACATCTAAAAATGACACAGATGCGTTCCAGGTCTTAAAGGGTTAATAGAACAACTTGGAACAGGAGAACGGTAGTAGCATCCTCTGCCCCCCCTCCCTTTTTCTGTAAATATACCCTTTGCTGCTACCGACATGTATTGTATTATTGTATGTATTGCATGTCTTACTGATGAATTGAGTACAATGGGCCATGATGGAAACAAGCCCCTGTGGGCTTTTTTTTTGTGTTGTCCTCTTAGCATAACAATCAATCAGAGGTGAGTGTTGCTTACCAGGTGTGCGGCTCCCAGGCACCTTCATGTAGAGCTGCACAGTGTTCATGCCCAGGATGGTGTGTCCCACGTGGCTCAGCATGTTGCCACTGGACGCCACGCGCATGAAGGCCGGCAGCTTCTGCAGCTCCTGCAGCTGGGGCTTCCACCTAGTGGACACACACACACACACACACACACACACACACACACAGTTAGTTCAAACTACTGTAGTTCCAAAACAAGTTCTCTTGTAAAATTTTTGTTAATATGATTCATTATTTGAAGTCAGTTTGATTGTTTAGTTAGTTTACTACTGTATATCTCTATCAGTGGTGGAAAAAGTACTCAAATGTTTTAAGAAAAAGTACTTGAGTAAAAGTGCAAAAGTATTGGTATCCAAATGTACTTAAAGTACCAAAAGTAAAAGTACTAAAATGTTTGAAAATAGCAGATCTACAAGCTCACAACGCGACGCGTTGTGAGCTTGTAGATCGGCTATTTTCTAATAGCCTAGGTATAACATAGGGCTAAAGTGGTTAATGTATGTTTTATAATGTAATCATTTATTTCTGCAAAGTAACTTCTAACTAAAGTTTTCAAATAATTGTAGTGGAGTAAAAGTACAATATTTGCCTCTGAGATTTAGTGGAGTAGAAGTAAAACTATAGGCAATTGGAAATACTCCAGTAAAGTAAAAGTACCTCAAAACTGTACTTAAGTACAGTACTTGAGTAAATGTACTTAGTTACTTTACACCACTGATCTCTATGCACTAAAATCAATTTAAAGACATTTGTTTTTTAAAAGGGGTAAAGGGTACAATGTCTCACACATATTTTCTTTATGTAATTGCTTACCTCTTGGGATCGGACAGGTCGATGTTGGTGCCAAACTTAATGATCTTCCCCACTGGTTTCTGCTCACCACTGAGGGAGGGAAGGAAAGTCAAAGACTTAGCGCAGTGTTTGGAACACATATTTTATATTCTAGAACAAGGGTTCCTGTATTGCAAAATGGCAAAAAACTAACAAAAAAAAGAAAACATCTAAAATAGCCAATCTACAAGCTCACACGTGTGCATTGTGTCATTGCGAGCTGGTGGCCTGGTTGTAAAGAAGTTTGCCTGTGGTGTCGAGTCGTTACCTGCTGCTGTCCTTGGGGACGTCCTTGTCAGAAGTGCTGGGTGGTTTCTTGTCCTTCTCCTTCTCCTTGTCCTTGTCCTTCTCCTCCTCATCGTCATCTTCATCGTCACTACGTTTATCCTCCTGAAGACAAACATCATGGCATGTTATTTTTAGCTGCTAAACATCAAACTATACCTCCGAGGACCCCCCCCCCACACGCCGGCCCGGCGGCAAGAATAGCAGAACTACAAGCTCACAACATGATTCATTGGAAACGTTGGAAATAGTAGAATGAAACTGATTTGTCATCAGTGTTGGTGTGCTGTGCGTGAGGTGGGTTTACCTGCAGACTCTCCTGGAAGCTGGAGGCCTGGTACTGGGCGTACTTGGCGATGGTGGTGTGGGAGCGGCTGCTCTCGCACGGCCAGGCCTGGCTGGTCCCGCTGGGGTCCCAGTTCTCGTCGGCGGGCTGCTGCACCTGCGTTCTGACCTCCACCGACTGCTCCGCGTTGGCGTCCACCAGGGACTTGGTGGAGAACAGGCCCAGATCTGTGCAAAACGTGAGAAGGTCTTTCTTAGCGTGATGGCTACCAGAGACTACTAGAGCCACGAGTAACGTTGGAGAAAGAAAGGGAACAGGGTGCATCACTGGGACTGGTTTTCGACATTTACTATTAGGAGTGCATGTGGGCAAACGTACTCAGTCGCAGCGATCCGGCCAGGCCTCTGATTACAGTCACAGCGTTCTTGGGGTCAGTGCAGAACTGCAGCAGCACGGGGGAGAAGGCGTCTCTCTTGCTCTCCAACTGCAGAAGAAAAGGCAAACACATTGACATTAACAACATAAGACATGTCACTCGTTCCGTTTCATGCACATTAAACCAGTGGTTCTCAAATAGTGAGCCGTGAGACAAGTCCAGGTGTGCCTTGGGCTTTTGTGATAGCAACACATTATTATTGCAATATAAGAATAGAAAAGGTTATGAATTATTTAAAATGTTACGATATCTGTACTTTGGGCGCACTTGTTTACCAATACAGAAGCAAAATGATATACCCTAAATATAATTTATATATATTTTAACCACATTTTGGTGATATTTGGGGCATGTCATCATAAGCCACATTTAAATGTATATTAATGTAATTTGTGTAGCTTGTAGATCGGCTATGTTCGCTGTGAATAAAGGTGTGCCTTGAGATTTTGACTTGCACCAACTTTTGAAAACCACTACACTAAACCACCACAAGAGGGCCCAATGTGCCCATATAATGGTGGCATTTGGTTTCTTCTCCTTCATTACAATACAAGTCATGGAGCTGTACATTTCCAAAACAAATAATATGAAAATCATAAGGAAAGGAGTACAATGGTGTTGTGAGGTGGAGTGACTTACATAGATGCTGGGTGTGGGAGGGTTGAGTTTCTCCCTGGGAAGGGGTACCTCTGTGCTCATGTCAGGCTTGACAGAGAAAGCTGGGAGCAGGAAGGACTCTTTGAACTTCCCTTTAAACCTCGAACCCCTGGAACAACGGTACAGGTGTCAACAGGTGGACACAAGACAAACTGATTATGTCAGTGGGAAAGCTAACTCTCACTTACTGTAGTGTGTGTTTACAAAATTTAATGAAACTAATGAGAAAATGTCCATATTATGTCTAGTATTTTGGGTGGATATGAAATTGTATTGTATTGTATTGTTTGTTTTGTTGAGTTTTTAAATCACAATATTCTTTTTCTGACCTTTTTCAATATCACCTCTGAAACTAAATTAAAACTAAGCCTTAAAAAAAAAAGATTCAAACTAGCAAACCTACTTTAAAAACGAAACTAATAAAAAATGCAAAACTACAATAACCTTGGTTATTAATACACTCCTACTTACTTGCAGGACCTGATGATGTCCTTGGCATCGTTCTTAATGTTTATCTCCTCCAGTGGGATTCTCTTCTCCTCGACCTCTGAGGCGATGAACGTTTCCCGGTCCCCGCTCTCCACTTTGATCAGGCGGATCTTCAGCTCCTTAGGCGGGCCGTCCGACAGTGCCCTCAGCTTCAATAAGTCTGTGGAGACTAGCGAGGAACTAGGTGACTCTTTGTCATTTTTTCCTCCGGAGGTCCTGGAAGCCCATTCGGCATGCTCCCCTTCACTGGCTGATCCGGCGCCAGACGCCTCCTTTCGCTTCCTTTTCTCCGAGTCCGAACGAGCGCGGTCCTTCTCTCGCGCCTCCTTGCACTGGAGGTCGAGGTCGCCGAGGATCCTGCGGTCTTTCTTCTCCTTGTGGCTCTTGCCCTCCTTGTGCCGCTTGTGGCTGGAGCCCGAGGAGTTGGAGGAGGACGAGGAGAAGGTGGAACTCTCTTCCCTCTTTTCCCTGTGCTTTTTCTTCCTCTCCTTCCTCTCTTCGTGCTTCTTGCTGCTGCTGTGGCCGTGGCCATGCTTTCTCCTCTTGTCCTTCTCCCCGTCTCTGTCCCTCTCTCTGTCCCGTTCCTGCCCTCTCTCCGTCTCGTGTCTGTCCTGCTGCCTGATGTGGGCTTTGGATTCGTCCGTGGAGCTCTTGTCGGAGAGCTGACCGAGGTTGATCTCGCAGATTCTGCCCAGCTCGGCGAGCGAAGACTCGGAGATGGTGGTCAGCTTCTGTTCCTCCTTCATCTCCATCTTATTAGGCTCTATGGAGGGGAAGTGTTCTTCTTTACCAAACCCTAACCATCTCTCCGTTTCTCTACTGTCCCTCCAGATGTCAACTTCCTCCACCTTCACAGCCTTGTGCTCCTCCCAGATGTCAGATTCCTCCACCTTCACTATCTTGTGATCCGACACGGGAGAGGGAGAAGGCTTCGGAGGCGGAAGAGCCGGACTGAATCCCGGGTGACCGGCGGACTCGGAGGTGGGGGAGGTGCTCTGCTGCTGGCGACAGATGTCGGGACCCAACGAGAGCGACGAGGAATATTTGACCCCAAGCAGTGCGGAGGCAGGGGGCCTTCCGAAAGGCCCGCCTCTGTAAGCGTACTTCTGGCTCTCCGGGACGGTAGTCTGGGACTTGAATATGCTGCTCATTCCCGTCTGGTGCAGGTGGGGTCTTTGAGGCGGCGGGGAGCAGGAGGGGGTCTCGGAATAGTATTCGTCCTCCTCTTCGTCGGCTTCGCTTTTGGCCAGATCAGTGAGGCCGTAGAGCTTCGCCAGATCACAGTGGCGGTAATTGGTGTTGGCGGATCCCATTCCCGTGTCCATGCAGTGTCTAGGGTTGATGTGGATGTTTGGAGAAACCTTGAGGCAATCGTCGTCGTCCTCGTTGAGAGACGACGTCCGGCTGCAAGGGGACGCCAGGGAGCCTTGGCGGCTGAGCACGGGAGGACTAGCGTGGGGATTGGATCCAAACTCCTCCTGGTTAGGCTGGTGGTGCTTGGGCGCCGGGATGAGGTCCGGGGCACACAGATAGTTCTTGACGGGCGGGATGCTAGGGGGGAACGGGTCGAGGGACCCCTTAGTGCCGGAATACATCTCCTCCTCTTTCTTGATGGACTCGTCCAGCATCGCCATGATGTTCGCCAGACCGTCGGGGAGCAGCGTCGTCATCTCCGAGGGTTCCTCCTCGAACTGAGCGCTGTCAGACTCCCCGCTACAGCTGCCGCCCAGGCTGCTCAGCCCGCCACCGGGCATCCGCTTGTGCAGCGCATCCCTCGGGAAAGCCTGGTACAACTTGGGGGGTTCCCTCAGCGTCGGCGCCGGGAGAGCGCCGACGAGACGCCCCGGGGTCTGCTGCCGCGGGCCGCCATGGTCTCTGTCCCCGTCTTTGGATGGCGACGGTGCGTGTTGCATTGCGTAGGGCCTGTGGGGCTGGGCGCCGTTGTACGCCTGCTGGTTCATCCCTGAGGTATTGTGTGTGGATGGTGGACTCTGGGCCGCCGCCGCCGTGCTGCTGCCGCCGACGTTGCCCCACATCTCTCTCTGCCTCTGCTTCTCTCTGGCGTACTCCGTCTGGGGCGTGAGAGGGGGCGGACGCAGCCTCTCCACGGGGGCGGCGAGCGCAGGGCCCGGAGGACACGGCGGTACGCCGCCGCGGCTCAGCCAGGGGTAAGGCGGCGAGGCCTGGGTAGAGGCGGGGGGCGGAGGAGGAGGAGGAGGGCCTGAAGTAGTAGTAGTGCAGATGGAGGAGAGGCGAGGGGGAGGTGGGGAGGTGAGCGAGTCGCCAGAGAGCAGTCTCTCCAGACTCTCGATAGCGGTCTGCTCTTTGCCTTTAACGCTGCTCAGCTCCTCTTTCATCCTCTCCATCCGCCACCTCCTCTCCTCCTCTTTTCTCTCCTGTTGCTTCTTTTCCTCCCTTTTCCGCTCCTCCTCTTGCCTCTCCCACTCTCTCCTCTTCCGCTCCTCGTCTTGCCTCTCCCACTCTCGCCTCTTCTCCTCCTCTTGCCTCTCCCACTCTCTCCTCTTCTTCTCCTCCTCTTGCCTCTCCCACTCTCTCCTCTTCTTCTCCGCCTCCTGCTTCTCCCACTCTCTCCTTTTCTTCTCCTCCTCCTGCCTCTCCCACTCTCTCCTCTTCTTCTCCGCCTCCTGCTTCTCCCACTCTCGCCTCTTCCGCTCCTCCTCTTGCCTCTCCCACTCTCTCCTCTTCCTCTCCTCCTCGTGCTCCCTCTTCTTCCTCTCCTGCTCCTTCTTCTCCAGCTCCTTCTTCTTGCGCTGCTCCTCCTGCTGGCGGTCCCACTCCCTGCGCCTCCTCCGCTCCTCCTCCCTGCGTTTCCTCTCCTCCTCCTCCTCCTCTCGCTCCCTCTTCCTGCGCTCCTCGGCCTGCATGTGGCCCTGCAGCTCGGCGTCCAGTTTGTCCAGCGCGTCCACGGTGGTCTGCTGGGAGATGGGGGCCGTCGGGGGGCCGGGGGGAGGCGCGGGCGGCTGGCCGCGGGAGGCAGCCTGGGCCGAGGAGGATCCGGCCATGTGGTAGGGCTGTCACGGTCAGGGGAAAGTTGAACCATTAATTGTCGTACAAATACTTGAGAATAACAATATAACCCATATTGAAAAAAGGAAAAGGAAAAGTTGGAAAGTTTTTGTCATTGGTCTTTGTCATTTTTAGATTTCTTTGGCTATTCAAAAATAGCAGATCTACAAGCTCACAGCGCGGCAATGAGCTTGTAGATCTGCTATTATTATTTTTTTATCGTGAAAATTGTGTGCAAATATATATATTTCTAAAGCGAACATTTGTCAAATATTTTGTTCCAGGGACCCCCAGAAGCAAAGATTTGAGTTACGAATGTGAAATGAAAAATATATAAATTCAAAGATACAAAAAAATAGCTGCTATTTTTGAATAGCCAAACTATAAAATATGGTTAAAGTTGTTAAAATGATTGTGACACTATATTAACCCATTAAGACCTGGAACGCATCTGTGTCACTTTAGATTTCATTGGCTATTCAAAAATAGCAGATATACAAGCTCATAGCGCGGCACCGAGTGCCGCGCTATGAGCTTGTAGATCTGCTATTTTTGAAAGATCTTGATTTTTTTTTTTTTTTTTTTTTCAAAAAACTGTTAGGATTTGGAAAACATTTTTAAGAATCGCCTCAGGTCTTAATGGGTTAACACATTTTTGCTGGGGACCCCCTGGAACCCCCAAGGACCACTGGGGGTACCCAGACCCCACTTTGAGAACCACTGGTGCAACAATTGCGACTTTTACCTGGTGGTGGCCCGATCTGGACATCAAGGAGGTGGGGTTGAGGCAGGGCGGCTGCGAGGCCGAGACGACGCCGGCGTGGTGGTGATGAGACGCCGCCGTCAGCGTGGGACAACACGTGCCGGCGGGAGGCCTGGCGGTCGGGAGAGAGTTGGCGACTCGACTGGTGGTGATCACGCTCTCCCCCCCCGCCCTCTGGTGGTGCCCTGAGGAGAACAAGGAAGCGGGCGGCGGCGCGGCGGGAGGAGGGGGGCGCTCGCCGCCCGTCGCCGCTCCCCGGCCGTAGTGCGACGACGTCGTCCTGGGAAACGACTGGTTGGACCCGGCGGGGTGGTGGTTGGTGGGTCCCTGCTGCTGAGGTTTTGCCGGCGGTGCCAGTCGGGGAGGAGGGTGGTGGGCAGTGCCTGCTGGGGCTCCCTGATAGGAAAAGGTGGCAAGAGTTAATCCAACTAATCCATTTTAAGCGACTTGAATACAACATTATTTTCATTTTTTTTTCTTTCAAATTTCCTTTTTTTTTTTAAATGGCATATGTTGTAGGAGTTATTTATTGAAAAAATCTATTATCTTTTCACGTTGGATTCATCGACATATAAAAAAAAGGGCTTCTCAATAAATTTTATTAACCCATTAACTGCCAGAGGTATTTTCATATTTTTTTTAGCCAGACAAAAACAAAGTACTCAGGAGCCGAGATACAGAATTTTTCAGTTTTAAGTTAACAAGGAAGTGGATAGGAGTCTAGAAAAATCATATCTCCTTGGTATTTGGGTCAAATTGAAAAAAAAAAAAAAAAAAAAAATTAGTTCACGTAGATCTACGCGATTGGCAGTGAATCAGTTAAAAGGGATAGTTCACCCCCAAAATGATTATTTTTCTATCGATTACTCACCCCATGGAGACTTGAATTCATGGATTTTGTTTTTGCTTTTGTCGCATTACTAAGCCAATAATTTGATGACCGTCAGCGGTTCCGGTAGGAGACACCAAGACTCTCTCCCTTTGTGTCGCCTAGCGGAACCGCTGGTCATGAAATGATTGGCTTAGGAATGCGACAAAAACAAAACATATCCATGAATTCTAGTCTCCACGGGGGTGACTAATCGATAGGAAAAAAAGTATGAACTTTTAGTAGTAACTATCCCTTTAACCCATTGAGACCTGAAGCCGATTGTACATGTCTACTAAATCTCAACAGTTTTCTGAAAAAACGTTACTATATCAGTGGTTCTCAATCTTTTTCATGTCATGACCCCCAAAATTATATGTATTTGGCCGCGGACCCCCATCAAAATATTTTGTTCCAGGGACCCCCAGAAGCAAAGATTTGAGTTACAAATGTTCACTTTAAAAATATATATATATTCAAAGATTTGCACACATTTTCACAATTTTTCAAAAATAGCAGATCTACAAGCTCGTAGCGCGGCACTCGGTGCCGCGCTATGAGCTTGTATATCTGCTATTTTTGAATAGCCCTAAGTGTAAAATAATGCTTTTTAGCTCTAATCTAAAAATGACACAGTTCCAGGTCTTAATGGGTTAATCGAAAAAGTGATGGATAGAATAATGACATAACAACAACACTGAGATCATGGATGGTTGCAGGCCCTTACCTGATAGCCTTGCTGCAGCAGAGCGTCCAGCTGAGACGCGGGGGCCACAGAGGACGCTCTCTGCCAGCCGTCCTTGTTGAGATGGGCGCTATTCACCGAGCAGCCAAGAGGGGGCGCCACGCTCACAGTGGAGACTCCAGTTTTAGCCCCACTAGCGCTGCTGCTGCTGCTGGCATAGCGGTTGACGGTGCAAGGAGCCTGGGAGGCAGGAAGGTTGGGGGTGATAACTGGGGTACGGGTGGGGTTCATTGGGACCAGCGGGGGGCTGACTTGGTGGTGGTGTTGTTGTTGGTGGTGGTGGTGGTGCTGGGAGTGGACTGGAGGAGCCCGGCTCTCCGCAACCTGATTCTGGCTCTGCTGGCCCTGAGGTAACAGCCCTGGATGTCTGTAGAGGCCTGGCTCCTGTTTGGGAAAACGAGATAAACACTTCAGTGCACTGACTTCAATCGCTGCACTATAACATAATCGTCAGGGGTCATCGATATGTCCGTAGACAGACAAATGTGTCCGTGGCAAAGACTTGGTCTTGTCCATGGCAAAATGTTTGATTAGATTTTTTACATAACGTTATAGTGTTCTTATTTTGATCATAAAGACCCAATTACTGAATGTCAAGTCTCCAGGTTTTCTTCACAGTATGTATGACACTGATGTACGTACTATGACACTATGGCACATTAGGAGTCCAACTAGTACTAGCGGTTCTCAAATGTTTTATTTGCAAGGAACCCCTTAACTCTGAGTGTACAAATGGAACCAAATGGACCCGTAAGGGTCCATTTGGTTCCATTTGTACACTCTCAGAGTGACAGACCTGTTATGGGCTAGCTCTTTATGTGTTTCTGGTAATATTATTGTCTGCTCATTTTGTATGTCCATGGCAAAAATTACATTTTTACAAAAATGTCTACCACAAGCCAGCATGGCGATGAACCCTGCATATTGTTGCAGTCCGGTAGAAACCTCGATTATTACTTATTATTACTTGATAACGAGTAATGAACGATTTTTTTTTTAAACGATGAAAATAGCAGATCTGTAATAAACTCACAGCACGTTGTGAGCTTCTACATAGATGCTCTATTTTCACAATTTTTGTATGGCACCATCGTACAACGAAGTATAATACAAAAAAAGCAGTTAATCAGACTATTCGATTTAGTCAATTATGAAAAATCTTTTAGACTTCATCCGTGTTGATTCGTTGATATAAGAAATGTGATTACAATAGCAAGATTCATTGGTTCTCAACAGTGGCGTAGCCAGAACGCTAGTATAGGCTAAGTGTTTTTGGCGGATTTTGTTACTTTTTTCCAGTTTTTTTGTTACTTTATTTCGGTTTTAGGGTTAAGGTTATGTTATTTAATTCTCATCTTTGCCTGATTTTACCGATTTATAATGAAAAATAAATGTATATAAAAAAAATCTATTGGGTGGGCCAGCTTTCTATGCGGCCCACCCAGGCCCACCCGTGGCTACGCCCCTGGTTCTAAATATCGGTTTTGTCGGTTAATTGCCCAGCCCTAGATTGTGTGTACTGTGTGAGCTGGTAGTGCAGTGCTCTGTCTGCACACTCACCAGGCAGTGAGCACTGGGTCTGCCGCCAGGGAGTCTCCAGGCCACATGGGAGCTGCTGTGCTGTTGTTGCTGAGGTACTGCGGTGTTGCTGGCAGGAGGAGGAGGAGGAGGAGGAGGAGGAGGAGGGCCCTGGTGGTGCCCCAGCCCTGGGTGAGGCTGGAAGTGGCTACTGTAAGGCACGCCGCTGCTGCAGCTACTGCCGGCAGCAGGGGAGTTTGCTGGTGATGACTGGGGGTGCTGAGGGTGTTGGTCCCCCCTGGTCGGAGTAGACGGAGGAGGAGGAGGGTGACAGGGACTCGCCTGTTGGCTGCCGGTCCCCCGAAACCCGCCGGAAGAAGAAGAAGGAGGGGGAGGATGGGGGCCCCTTTGGAGTTGAGCGCCACCGCGGTGCTGCTCCGTGGCCAGGGGGCGAGCCGAGGAGGAGGCCGGGGTGGGTTTGTTGGAGGAGCCGCCGCCGCCGCCGAAGTGGTGGTGGGGGTACGAGGAGGAGGAGGAGGAGGAGTTTGGGGATTGCTGGTTTGCAGCCTGAGGTTGGAATGCAGCCTTGTTGTGGGACAGGGGGGCACCGCCGCCACATCCCTGGGCGTAGCCGCCTCCTCCTCCGGGAGAGGAGGTGGGTGACGGCGTGGAGGTGGGAGGAGAGGCCTTGTTGTGGGCGTAGCCGCTGCTCATGCCTTGTTTGGTGGGGTCCTGTGAGGGGTGGGGGGGTAAAACAGGTGTCAGGTTTCATAATGTTATACGTTGTCAGAATCCACTTTGTGCTAAAAGAGTGACTTTGAGACCTGTTTCACTATGCAATGGAAGTCAATGAGGAGACTACTATATTTTGGATTATTCATTTCTAATAAAAACAGAGGAACTATGGAAGATATCTAGCCAATATTTGGAGTTACATTAAAACCTCTACCAAAGTGTAATTTCGCTTAAACAATCCTGACAATATAATTTCCTCCACAGCGAATGTTCAGGGTTATTTTCTTTTGTTTTATAAGTTGTAACTTTCTGTACTGTCTGCTGCTACCCTGAACAGGGCTCCCTCGTAAAAGAGGTCTTGTATCTCAATGCGATTTCAGCTGTATAAATAAAGGTAAAGAGAAAAAAAGGAAAGTAATGAACTAATGTACAGAACAGAAAATATTAGCTATCGCTTGGGGCAACCAACAACTTTCCAAGACAGCACTTTAACCATTTAAACCCTCTAAACTTAGTAAACTGGACATGAATGGTCTCTTTACTTGGACAGCTTTTCCCCCCCCATCTACACTAAATATCGTAGCCAAAAATAGCCGATCTACAAGCTCAAAACGCGCTGTAGATCTGCTATTTTGGGCTAATGTCCCCCCATATGGATGCTGGGGTTCAAGTGGTTAATCTCATCCATGTGTTTTGGCTGTAAACGTAGCAGCATTGTCTTACGGCGCGGACCTGGAACTCCTGTGGCACTAGGTTCTTGCGGTCAGTGGGCTGTGGGGCCCAGGGAGGGCTGACCTTTTGGAGAGGGTTCCAGAAGGCTGGTTTAGGAGTAGGATAATGCAGCTGCTGAGGACCGGGAGCCTGGCCTGGGGCAGAGAACCGCTGCAGCCCTGGGTGGGGTACCTGGGCCACGGAAGAAACAACACAAGACTTAAACTACTGCAGGATCACAAGAGCCCACACACACACCAAGGCTTTGTTCAGACTGCAGGCAAATCCCATTTGTTTCTCAAATCCGATCTTTAGGGCTGACTGTCCCACACCGTTATTTGCAAGTGACTCGATCGGATTTGTGTATCCAGACATCGCCGAAAGTAGCCGATCTACAAGCTCACAACGCGTGTAGGTCGGCTGTTTTTTGACGAGCGACACCGTCATGTGACAGCATAAATCAGGCTTCGGTGTCCAAGTATCCAGACCGGGACACATAATTAGAAATCAGCTTTGATACACAAAACTCTGTTTACATGTTTCTTAAGCAATCTGATTCCAATCAGGATGGGCCACAAATCGGATTTGGAAGTGTGAACATAGCTCAACAACAACATTAGATCGTTCCTGTACTCGTCACCAGGAAACGTTGCAATCTGCTTTGCTCCCTTCTCATTTTCAGTGCTTCTGTTGCACAGACGGAAGCGCTTGGGCGGAAGCATTTGAAAATGTTTTGTGAGCCAACAGTCTCTGTTCCTCACCTGATCAGAGCTCCTCTGCCTCTTGGGGCTGGGGCAGTCTTCAGGGCCGGGGCGGGACGGCGGGGGGTGCAGGGAGGGGGCCGGGGTGTGCTGGATGACCGAGTGCTCTCCCAGTGGAGGCGCCGGCCTCTTCAGCTGACCGACGAGCATCTTCCCCTGGTAGCTGCTCCTCTGCTGCTGATGGAAGAACGGAGCAAAAATGTTAAAAGATTCAGTGGAAACGCAGGTGCGCACTGAGACGTCGAGTTCATATTGAATGCATATTAGGGCTGCAACAGTTAAGTATCTAACTTATCGATAGACAATCAATAAAATAATTAATTATTATCGATCCCAATTTTGGGTAAGTCTTAGGTGAAAAGTTTCCAAAAAATGTAAATACTAAACAAAAAAAGACGTGAAAGACTATAAACGACACCGTTGCGCGATCAAGTATAATATAACGCTCAAGCGGTTAATCGATTCGTGTCTCGAGTCTTCGATTAATCGCAAATGAATCGATAGAATAATCGCTATAAAATAATGGATAGTCGCAGCCCTGAATGCATTATCGTTGAAACAAACCTGTCAGCTTGCCCGCCGTAGCAGGAGTGACAATCAGTATGGCAATACCTTTGTTTGTATGCGTGGTGAAACATGAGCGTAGCCAATTAGTGAGGGCTTTACCTGTTGCACCTGAGCCCACATCTCCTCCCCTAGTGATGGGGCGCCTCTGGGGGGGTGCTGCTCCTGGGGACCCCCGAACTGATGCAGAAACAGAGAAAGGGAAGACGAGGAAAATAAGAACAGAATACAGAGTGAGTGACAAGAACAATAAAAAAAGGTTAATTGCACTTTACTGCAGGTTAAAGCAATAAGCTGTGGTTTTACCGTTGAGATTTTTAACCAGCTCAGTGGTCTTGTGGTTAAGAGTCTCTCCACCCTGAGATTGGGAGGTCAAAGACTATGAAAGAATGGTAGTTATGGCACCCAAAGCCTCCCTGCTTGGCACTCAGCATCATGGGTTGGATTGAGGGCAAGTCCCTGTGACATATTAGCCTCATATCCAGTGGGTGTACTACTTGTACATCAAGCTGCCTCACGCTAAGGAAACAGGGTATGGTCTCCTGACCTATGGGACACGTTGCCCGGGATTCGGGAATCATTGGTTCCCAAACGATTCAACCCCTTCAGCTATTCTAACAGCACGGTAAACCATGGCTTATAAAACGGTGACCAGATATGGCAACATGAAAATCATAAACATATATCTCAAATAAAACTATTTTTTGATATTTCACAACGAGAATCGTTTGTACAAGAAAGTAGTCTTCCTGCACAAACAAGGAAGTTGCTGAGCAAATGCATGGAAGGTACCGAACGGCACAAGTCACGGTATCTGCCTTGTTTTAAAGTGATTTGTAAATAAAAAACCTTGCACATACACAGGGAGGAAAATGAGCGCCCGCTTTACCTTCCCACTAAATGAAGAAGGGTAATGCATCCATGGAGCGGTGCGCTGAATATTGTAAACAAGACTTTGGCGCAGCGACACCGATACATGCCGTCCTAGGTAGGGATGGGACGATAATCGCCATTATCGTTTATCGTGATATCGTATCGCAGAGATTTAAATTTATTGTGAAATTATCCTCCGCCATACACTGGGATCAATTCACCTTTGCCGAGCTCCATTTCCGGTACCACTTAAACCCTCTGCAATTTGGTAAAACGCACCTGTAAAGAACGTACCGTACTTGATACAGCCATTTTTTCACTCGCTAAATCTCTTTGCCAAAAAAAGCAGATCTACAAGCTCACAACACATCGTGACGCGTTGTGAGCTTGTAGATCTGCTATTTTTGCCAAATGTTCCACCCCAGACGATGGATGCTGGGGTTCAAGTGGTTAACGAGAGTTTTAAGCATATTTTGCTAATCACGATAATATCGCAATTATTTTGGTCACGATAATCGTGACATGAAATTTTCACACACCTAGTCCTAGGTGTGTGTTTTTCAAAAGTATTTCATAACGGGACTCAAGCAATGGAAGTCAACAGCACTTCAAGCTCACCTTCAGCAGGTGGCTGTGTCTGCCAGGGGCCAGGTGGGAGTTGGGCGCGGGGCCGGCGCTGCCCACGTAGCCGCCGCCGCTGCTGCTGTGGAGCCGGAGTGCGTGTTCGTTGGGCAGGGCCATGGACGAGGGTCCTTGAGGCGGCGGCGGGTGGGACTCGTACAGCTGGCCCTGCTGCTGCTGCTCCCACCTGTGGGGGGCCGGGGGAGGATGGGTGGGGTGATGGGGCGGGGGTCTCAGCTGGTCCCTGGGCAGGCCCGACAGCATGACCGGAGGGAGGTCCAGCTTCTCGGCCCCTCCTCCTCGCATCTGCATGGGTCTGGATGGGTCAAAAGAAAAGACGAGATTTGTTCAGCTATAAGCCTAAACGCCTACATCTTAACTCATTCAGTGCCACTCGACGTCTAAGACGTCCATTGTATCATAAGCCCTGTGCCACTGGACGTCTAAGACGTCCAAAAAATATATATATGTTCAGAACCCAAGATATCATGATTTGAAAATGTTCTGCTCCATTCACTTCTTGTTTAACTTCTTACTGAAAAAGGCTGTATCTCGGCTCCTAAGCACTCTTTTTTTACAATGAATTTTGGCTCTGGCACTCGGAGCCAAACTGCCAGAAATAAGTCAGGCACTGAATGAGTTAAGTGCAAAGACAACGAAATGCTCATGTTCTACTGATACTACTATGTCGCCATGGACTTACCCATTATTAACATATCTACTGGGATGGTTCAGAGGTAGGTGGGAGTGGGAGATGACCGGGCTCATTCCAGGTGAACACCTGGACAAGAGACAGAACACACATTTAGTTGGAACATTTATCCCTTTCATTCACCCAACAGCAGTGTTAATTGTACACTTGCATAAAAACACTGTCAAATTTAGCGTACTGGGGTGCTGTACTCAATATATATATATACATATATAAATATATGCAAATATACTGTCACTGTCGAACCCTCCCACAACAGTTTTCGGTGTGGTATGTTGAATGATGTGAACGTTTATGTTGTGTTGTCATGGGGACAAACCTGGTGGTTGGGGGGGGCCAGGCGCGGGCCCATTGTACCCTGCTGGGTCCGTCCAGGGGGAAAGACTCCCGTGTGCCACGCCCGCCAAACTGCTCCACCGCGTGATGCATCCAGCCTACAGGGAGGAGAGGAGGAGACACACACACTTAACCCATTAAAGACCTGAGGCCCACTCTACAAAATGTCTAAATGTCTTAACAGTTTTTTTAAATGTTTTCTAAATGTTGCTTTATCACTTGTCATGTCATGTATTTGGCCGCGGACCCCCATCTCATTTTTTTTGTTCCAGGGACCCCCCCCAGAAGCAAATATTTGAGTTAAAAATGTCCGCTTTAAAAGAATATATATATTCAAAGACTTGCACACATTTTCACAATCTTTCAACAAAAAAAAGAAAAGTATTGAAAAATCAGCCAATCAAGAGAGAGTACCCATTCATCAGCTTCAATTTGACAGAATTCCAGTTCCAATTTTTTTCTGCTCATCTATTTGTGTCATCACTTTCAATTTCACTTGTTTAATCTGTATCCTGTGTGAGTTCTCTCTCCTGATTGGATAAAAGTGGTATCCAGACCTGAAAATGGATTTTCTGTTTACCAAAGAGCTGGGGGGGTAAACAGGGAGACCCCTGTTACTGAACAAACACTCTGTAGCAATGAGTACTATGAGAAGATAAGAGCTACTTAACACTTACCCTACCTTTAAAGGGGTGCTCATACTGTGACACGTTGCTATAGGTGCAAACATAAAAAAAAAAAACGCCTCGCAAAACAGCATGGTGCTCATGAAGGGGGGGACCCGGGTTCGAATCCCGGGTAGGACATGAAAGTGTACAGATGGCAGCTTTAACAGATTTTTGGGGGAAGTGGCATGGGGACGTTAGAACAGTGGTTCTCAAAGTGGGGTCCCAGGGGTCCTTGGAGGGGTTCCAGGGGGTCCCCAACAAAATGTGTTACTGTGGCTATTAGGGGTGTGGCAATATATCGTCCCGCGATATATCGCCGGGTCAGGTGTCACACTATTGCCCTATGTGGATTCAAAACGGCTATTGTAGCTGAAAAGCTACAAGTTTGCATGTCTGAATAATGCAAAACAGAAATATTTGTTTGCATTTGCTCCCCCCCCCCCCCATATATTTTCATAATAAAAAAGTGCCATATATGTCTGAATAACGATATCGTATCGATGTTGTGAGCCCAATATCTTATCGTATCGTTTCATGAAATTACTGTATCGGCACACCCCTAGTGGCTATTTAAAAATAGCAGATATACAAGCTCACAGCGCGTCACTTGTACATCTGCTATTTTCAAACATTTTTTTTTTAAAGTCTTGAAAGTGTTTGAAAAAAAATTGAATATATATATATTTTTTTTAACAGACATTCTCTTCTGGGGGTCCCTGCCACAAAATATTTTTCAGCTGGGGGTCCGCAGCCAAATATATATAATTTTGGGGGGTCTTTGGCACAAAAAAAATTGAGATCTACTGGTTTAGAAGGCTGTGTGTGTTAGCCTGGCATGGCCAGACTAATATCACTGAGTAGATATTACTCTGGAATCTCTGTGTGGAACCTGCCATTCCGAGGGGCAAATTCAAAAAATTGTGATAAACCCGCCCCATATTTGCATACTGGGCTCTGATTGGTCCCTCACAACTTCGGAGGGAGAGATTTACAATCTCTATTGACAGGGGCCAGACTCAATCTGCCAAGGGCAATTTTTCTTTGCAATGGCAGATTAGTCTGGAACCAGGCTATGTGTGCGTGTGCTTGTGCGTGTGCGTGTGCGTGTGCGTGTGTGTGAAGCGTACTCACCAGCCTAGCTGTGTGTGTGAAGCCCTCCACTGCAGGACAGAGGAGGCCTCACTACACCGACACGGTCTGCACCCTCTGAAGTCTTCAGCACCCAAGACACGAAAGCCTGTCCACAGGCTGGAGGAGAGAGAGAGAGAGAGAGAGAGAGAGATGAAAACTTGAGGCGGCTTAAACCCATTGAGACCTAAGGCTGATTTTAAAAAAAGTTTTCTGAAAGAAACTTATGTTGGTACAGTGGTGTGCTCAAAACCTTTTCATTTCAAGGACCCCTAAAAATGATATGTATTTGACCGCGGAACCACATCTCAAAACATTTTGTTCCAGGGACCCCCGAGAAGCAAAGATTTGAGTTAAAAATGTTCGGCATAAAAAAAATATATAAATCAAAGATTTGCAAAACATTTTTCCCCAAAAAATAGCAGATCTACAAGCTCGTAGCGCGGCACTCGGTGCCGCGCTATGAGCTTGTATATCTGCTATTTTTGAATAGCCAAAGAAATCTAAAATGACACAGACGCGTCCCCCCGGTCTTAATGGGTTTAAGGCGAGAAGACGGAAGAGAACTAAGGGAGGTTGAGCGAGGAAGACGGAGATGGAGAAAAGTCAATAAATGCCAGTGGGTTCTCCATTATATGGGGCTGGCTGGAGAGACTGCAGAGAGGGGGAGGGCGTGGACACACATATATATATATATATATATATATATATATATATGGGCCAGGGGAGGGAATAAAGCTACACTGCAAAGTTACGAGTGTCAATTTAACCACTTTTCAACCCTGGCACTTTCGGACCCTTTTTCCAGCCATGTCATTGTATTTCTTTATTCCTTTTATTTGGATCCACATTAGCTGCCACCACTGTAGCAGCAACTCTTCCTGGAGTCACACACACACACACACACACACACACACACACACACACACACACACACACACACACACACAGACACACACACACACACACACACACACACACACACACAACATAAGATTTAGGTTTTTTTGTACAAAGAGAAGTCCAGCATGCTTCAGCCAGTTGAAGGTAGAAGGGCTGGTCGGTGCTCAACAGGGACAACTTCAACCAGAGAGAATAATACCTGGGCACTTCAGGTGTTAGACTACCCAAATAAATTATACTAGAGCACTCGACTAGTCTGCACCAGTGTTGATTTTGACAGCATATTAGTCATATTTTAGTCATCTGAAATGTTTTAGTTTTTGTCTAGTTTTAGTCGACTAAATATCATAAGATTATAGTCGACTAAATCTACAGTTGACTTAGTCGGCTAAAATTGGCGGACCGTGATGGCTTCTTAATGTCTGATTTTACACTGAAAATAGCCAATCTACAAGCTCACAACGCGTCGCAGGCTCGCAGTGCGACGCGTTGTGGGCTTGTAGATCAGCTATTTTCAGAGCGCAACACCCGAGTGCAACTTATTTACTTGAGTAAATGTACTTAGTTACTTTACACCACTGCCAAGCAGAACTCACAAGCGGGACCGCACAGAGAGACACCCATGTGAACCCCTCTATCTGTCCTTTTCCCAACAGCCATTCTCCCAGTCAGTGGCCATAATGTGGAGAAAACTGAATTCTGTACACACTTAGGTGTGTGTGTGTGTCTTTTGTCTCTGGCTGCTGTGTGGTCTGTCAGTCAGTAGAGGGCGGCGTTGTGCCAACCTGCTATCGGCTATGGTGATTATCAGGCAGCAGCCCCATATGGCCCAGTTCACCTATAGCAAGACAGTAGGGCCTTTACCATAGACCTCCACATAACAAGACACAGAGACAGAACTGGACACCTGCCAAGAGTGCGCACGTGTGTGTGTGTGTGTGTGTGTGTGTGTGTGTGTGTGTGTGTGTGTGTGTGTGTGTGAGCGTCGCGTCGCGTTTCAATAGTGCTGCCAAGTGTGCAAGCTGCACGTTTGTGTGAATCGAGAGTTAAGTGTGCTGCGTTTGCGTGTACTCCAGCGAACGCACGAGAGATCGAACGTGCCTGCAATGATACGCGCGTGTGTGTGTGTGTGTGTGCGTCTGTGTGGAGACACTGGCTTTAATCTCATTATGCCAGGCTAGAGAGAGAGGGGGAGGGGGGGGGGGGCAGGAGCGACAGACGGTCTGAGCAGGATGGAGAGATAGATTAAGGAAAGGAGATGAGGGGTTGGAAGAGGACAGGGAGGAGGAGGAGGGAGGAGAGCAGGAACGGTGCCATATCAAACGCCCACACACCTTCCCACTCACACACACACACACAAGGAAGGAACAGTCGGAGAAGGAGAACAAAAAAACACACACATAAAAGAGCGTGACAGATTTGTCCCTCTACCCCTCCCGCTGAAACACCTGACACACACACACACACACACATCACACAACCCACCCGCATGCAGAAAGACAGAAGGTGTCGGCTTCAAAAAGCACCGCCCACACCCCCCCCCTCGAAGAAAAACAACAAAAACAAGAACAAATGGGAGTTGGAAATGAAAGGGCCCACTGCCAGCACTACCACACACACACACACACACACACACACACACACACAATGTGATGCATTATTAAGCCCGATTTATACTTGGTCGTGCATGGTATCTCGCACTAAAACAGTGTGAGATACAAGCTCTCCAACAGTGGTTCCCTAACCTTTTTAGCTCGAGACCCATAAAGAGAAATTGTATGTCTCCCCAGAACCCAAACTAGTGAAAAAAGCCGATCTACAAGCTCTCACAACACGTTACATGTATTCAATTATTTTTGAAATATGTTTGAATTCCATTTTAATTTTAATCAACATTTAGGAAACAGAAAAAAGGGATATTTACAAAAAAAATGGGTCCGACCTACTGTTTGGGAAACACCGCTCTACAATTATACCAGATCTACAAGATCTAGATCTGCTATTTTGGGTGCGAGACACTGGCGCGTAACCACATATAAATCAGGTGTTACTCGTGTCTTGCTCAGCACAGCGCTCCACTGTCATCGCTCCTGTATTATTAGCCACGTGAGAGCTGTTCCCCCTACACACACACACACACACACACACACACACACAGGTTCCCTGTCTGGCTATTTAAAGCCGCGTATGGGGCTATTTTCGGGCGTTCCACAGTTATAGCACATTGGTATTAGATAGAAATACACCACTGTGTGTGTGTGTGTGTGTGTGTGTGTGTGTGTGTGTGTGTGTGTGTGTGTGTGTGTGTGTTTCTGTCTCCTTCCTGGTCGAAGCGATTGCTGTGTGGCACACACACACACACACACACACACACACACACACACACACACTACTGCTGTGTGGAGATAGGCTGGCGGGGGTGGGGGAGGGGGGGGGGGGGGGGGGGAGAGTGGCGTTTAACTGTCAGGAAGGACAGTTACAGTGTTCCTCAAGATGCGCTGGCAGGTTTGCGTTGCAGGCGCGCATGCAACCGGGGGACAGACACACACACACACACACACACACACACACAGATAATTACCTTTCAGAATAGCACCAAGTTATCGATTCACAGTTGTGTCTAGTCTCAGCTTTGGCTGTCGATCATCTCTCTGGGGTCTCCTCAGCCCTGTGGAGGAGAGCATGGAGAGATGACAAAGATGTCGGTTAGAACGCTGTCGAGGGAAGACGAGACACTTCTAAATAGCCCTGCGCTGAACGAGCGAGCGAGTGGCGGGGCTAATGCTTCCACACAGCCCTCAGCTATGGCTGAGCCCATGCCGCCGCTCGTCCATGCCCCCCACGAGTGTATGCCTAGTGGCTTATACCTTTTGGGAACCTCTCTGGCCAACCGTATATAAGACACCAGTGCCTGTGTACTGCCATTTGTTGATTTAGAAGAAGTTAGCCGAAATGTCAGTTATTGTTATAAAAGAAATCACTGCATATGGAGCCAGAGAGCACAATACTGCCCGTGATGTACACCATACGTTATGACCCGTTTCCTAACTGCACATAGTACTTGGAAACAGACTGGCTGCACTCCCCCAGCCAAGGGGAGGACAGCATAGCCAATGACAACGATGGGGACGGGGGTTTGTGACATGTCTTTGCTGGTGCCCCCTCATGTTGACAATGGAAGGCTTTTCATTTCAGCCTTCTACCCACCCGTACTTTCCTAACTTCTGACTCGGTGAGATGACACGCCTGTCGCCTGTGTACGGAATGGTATTGAAACCAGGGGGGGCGGGGGGGTTGGCCCGGGTGGGAAAGGGTGGTTCGGCAGGGGGTCTATGACATAATGGGAGCAAGAGGAGGGCTCCCTCTCTCTCACTCACTGACTCACACACACACACAGACATAGACAATGGTGAGACTGACTGTACCGGCTCTAACAGCACAGGAGCTACATAAACAAGGCTGATCCCATTCTCACAGGAAGGCCCGGGCGCGCTAAAGTCAACTATCACACGTGAAACTGTGGCAGAGAGGAGGGGGAGGAGGGGGTCACACAGAGTAGAAGAGAGAGAAGAGAGAGGTTGAGAGCCGAGATAAAAAGGACAGAGAGAGAGAGAGCGAGAGAGCGAGAGCTGTGACAGTTCTGTTTACGCGTCTCTTTAATTGCACATTTCTTCGTTTTGATTGTTTTATTTCACACTTGCGTTGACAACGTAAATGTTTCCCCGTGTAAACAAACTGCCGTATATACAGTAAAGCCCCTTGAACTGAAGTGAATTGAGAGAGATAGAGACAGAGAGAGGGGTGGAGAGAGAGAGAGAGACAGTGGAGGGAGATAGAAAGACAAGAGACAGAAAGAGAGAGAGAGAGAGAGAGAGAGAGCAGTGACGGTTGAGTGCAAACGGGGACACAGAGCAGGGTTGTAATTACCACTTTTTATGGAGGGCGTGTGTTTATGTGTCTGTTGTGACCAAACAGGAGTCTATTCCAGGCCCTGACTATCACATTGCTGCCTGCCTGGCTGGCTGCACACTGTAGCACAGGGGTCCCCAAACCTTCTCCTTTTCAAGGACCCCCCCAGTTTACTATGCATCATAGGCCACAGACCCCCATTACTGGGGGTCTGTGGCCTATGATGCATGGTGGGGGTGTGCAAAATGGAACCAAATGGCGGGGGTCCATTTGGTTCCATTTTGCACACTCTCAGTTACCAGTCATCTAGCTTGGGGGACCCCCCCCCCCCTGGGATCCTCCCCAAGGACCCCTGGGTGGGTGTCCCCACTCTGAGAACCACTGCTATAGCACAGGGGTTCCAAACCATTCACTGCTCCACACTCAGACCCCCCCCCCCGCCTCCAGGACCCAAACTTAAACAAATGCATTATGAATAAACCATCCTTATTTAAAAGGGAGAACAAGCTCACAACGTGTTGCGTTACTATTTCTTTCCCCACCCACAAAAAAAATAAATAATAATGGAATTATACCAAAAACTATTATGAAACATAATTTTGTTTAACATTTTCTGGAATAGAAGTTTAATAAAAAAAAAAGGAAAAAAAGCTTTTAACATTACATTAAAAAGGGGTATTTACTCTCGACCCAAAAATGGGTCCCAACCCATTGTGTGGGAAACCCTGCACTAAAGGTAGTCAGTCCAGAACGGGAAACTGTGTAACACTCTGCAACCAGATAGCGTGATGAAGCAGGGCCACAGATAGATAGCGTTGCAACCAGGATGCTACATGCTAGCTCAGGTTGCTACTCTGGCAGATAAAGTGATGAAATGTGGTTATGTGAGCTATGTGCTTACGTGCCGAGCTCTGTCTGTGTCTGTGTGTCTGTGTGTCTGTGTGTGTGTGTGTGTGTGTGTGTGTGTGTGTGCGTGTGTGTGTAACAGAGCTACCGGTATAATTCGGGCAGTAGATCGGCTTTTGGGGGAACCCCCGCTGAGTCAGTGTGGTGGAACAGGGCTTACCTCAAAACCGCCCCGCCCCCCACACCACCCCCCCCCCCCCCGCCCCCGCCTTGACCCCGCCTCCTTCCCGGGGACTAGAGTTACGGTCAGGTGACCGACCGGGGGCGTGTTTTCTGTTGTGATGTCACCGGGAAATTTTCTTTCTTGGGACTTTGTGACACCACTTCTTGCCGGTGAAATTTGAAATGTAGGCGCGTGTTTTTTTGTGT
The DNA here is from genome assembly GCF_963280865.1 of Gymnoscopelus braueri. Classification (NCBI taxonomy): domain Eukaryota; kingdom Metazoa; phylum Chordata; class Actinopteri; order Myctophiformes; family Myctophidae; genus Gymnoscopelus; species Gymnoscopelus braueri. Next base: position 36,196,490 of record NC_137620.1, on the reverse strand, counting down.
GTGTGTTATCAACAACACACACACACAAAAACAGGATGCGATGATGACAAAGCTGCTAGCTGCCTCGACAGGGGAAGTTTTTTATGGTTGAATGAAAGGAATCGCCAAAACTCCTCCGCTCCACTCGGCGGTTAGGAGAGAAAGTGTAGAGAGATTGAGTCAACACATTTTGGTTCGATAACCTTCTGATATACTTGGTTTAACCGTTATGAAACATTCTGAGCAACACATTTTAAACCAAAGCCAAATGTTTTGACAGTCACAGGTATGACAGCCTGACCAACACTGATAACCACACTGTGTGTGTGTGTGTGTGTGTGTGTGTGTGTGTGTGTGTGTGTGTGTGTGTGTGTGTGTGTGTGTGTGTGTGTGTGTGTGTGTGTGTCTGCCAAATATCAAATATCCCCACAAGTATGTAGTAGAATTTGAGAAACCATCATTGTGAGGAAAGTTCTCCTGGTCCTCACAAGATAAATTGTTATTTTTTATGGTTTTAGCCGTAGGTTTACAATTAGGAGAAAAAAAATCAGGTTGCGGTTAGGATTAAACATTTAGAGGTTAGGTATATGGGTTGGAGATATGACTGATTTATACTTGGGTGCCACACACTGAAAATGTTAGATTGTGAGCTATATTCGACTATATTCGGTTAAAAATGTCAAACAATTGAAAAATGCCATTCATAAAATTGCCGCCCTAAAAATGTCGATGTCCTCACTGTACAACTGAGACCCGGGGCTGTAAAGTTGGCATCTCCCAGAACAGTCTGGTGATATCAAAGTCCCCAACTTTACAAAATTGCCAGCTGCGCACACCCAAGTCTCAACCGCCTCCAGTCCACACAAACACACACACACACACACAGCTGAACCCTGATATTATACACCATGATGATCACATCGCTGACAATAACAACCACATCAGTCATTTTGTCAACCCCTGTTTACAAAAACAGGTGACACACTTCTATACGCCATCGTGTCTGAAATCCCCTGCGATGATGATAGCTGCCAGTAGCAGCAGCACCCCCCCCCCCCCCACCTCCAAATGAATTCCCCCCCTGATTGACTGACACCAAAACATCAAAGAAACCTCGCCTAAGGACGCCCTTGTTTCCCTGGCAACAGCACTGGCGTCGGGGGTGGGGTGGGGTGGGGGGGTCTCGGGTCAGTGCCATGTCAACCCGCTGCCAGTCACAAGCACCACCGCGTTTAAACCAAAAAGGGGCCGTTGATCAGTACAGTACAATTTTGAGGTATTTTTTACTTTACTGGAACATTTTCAATTTTCAGTACTTTTACTTCTACTCCGCTATATCTCAGAGGCAAATATTGTACTTTTACTCCACTGCAATTATTTGAAAACTTCAGTTACTAGTTACTTTGCCGATTTTAATTATTATACTATAATAAATAAGTAAAATATCTGAGTACTTCTTCCACCACTGACTCGCCATTGCCCCCGATAAGGAACGCGCGCACACACACACACACACACAAAACACGGAAAAGCTCTCAGGAAAAAAGGGACTGACTCAACCCAAGTGTTGAGCTAGCAGCTTTTTGACACAGCGGAGCTCGCTTAGTCACATATAGATACAAATAAACAGGAGAGAGAGAGGGGGAGGGGTTGGAAAAACTACGTTTGTCTCGTGTGTGCGGTGGTGGTGAGCCGGTCCCCAATATAACCCTCTGCCAACCGCTGGGCTTTGGTCTGGACCACAGCCAGACAGCCACACGCTGGCCAGCAGAGTAAAAATAGACTACAGAGAGAGAGAGAGAGAGAGAGAGAGGGAGGGAGGCTGGGCAGGGACGTAAAAGCCGAGGGCGGAGGGCTTTTTTTGTCACGATGAGGCGGTTTCGTCTGAACGAAGAGCGAGGCGAGGAGAAACGTTAAAAAAGCCCGGTTGCAAAGAAAATAGGGTTGCCGATCGGCTGTTTTCGTGGCGTGACAGTCGACGCGCGACCGAGTCCAAATCAGATCCTCGGATCAAAGGAGAAGGAGATAAGAGGTTGGCACGGGTGACTGTCCTAACACGGTCACCGGGAGATGCTGTGTCGCTGAGGACACAACCAGATAAGGAGAGAGGAGAGGTTCCGGCAGCCCTGTGTGTGTGTGAGTGTGTGTGCCTGGCACAGGACAGCGGAAGGAAGGGCTCCTTATGGTCCAAATCTCCTCGTCTCTCCCTTCCTCTACCCCCGCCTCCACCACCACCAGCACTCCATTTGGCCGATTACGTAACCGGGCCCCGGATACGGATTGTGTGTTCTTGGGAGGAGGAAATGCCACACATCACGTGCACACACACACACACACACACACAGTAAACACAAACAGCCCCCCCCCCTGCTTCTGTTGCTAAGCTACCTGTGATTGTGTGCGTGTTGTTTGTTTGTTTCCGTGGATGTTGTTGAGTGCTTTCCGTTCCAAGGCACAGTGAGGAAGGATGGATCGTCACAGTCACGTCCTTCCACACGTACCTGCCCCCACACACACACACGCACGCACGCACGCACGCACGCACGCACGCACGCACGCACGCACGCACGCACGCACGCACGCACGCACGCACACAAGTATCCAAGTGAGGATACTACCATACCATACTTTTTCATGTCAAGGACCCCCAAATCGATACTTATTAGCCCGCGGACCCCCATAAGAGAAGATTTTTTACAGCTCTAGCAGTGATTCTCAACCATTTTAATTTCAAGGACCGCCAGTTTGACATGCATCTTAGGCTACGGACCCCCATTTAATGGCATTTCTATCTCTGGGACCCCAATTTATATTGTAAAATCAATGTTTATTTAACTCTGAGTGTACCGGGTCCATTTGGTTCCATTTGTACACTCTCAAGAGTTACACACCCACAAGGGTCCATTTGGTTCCTAACTATCCATCATTTAGCTGGGGACCCCCTGGAACTCCCTCAAGGACCCCTGGGGGTCCCCAGACCCCACTTTGAGAACCAATGCTCCAATGTACTAAGCATTGTACAGTGGAAAATCTTAGTACTACTGTACTAAGATTTGTGAAAATGTGTCGTTTTCCGGGACGTACAAACATATAACAAGTATAAAAGAAGCTGATCAGCCCAACCTCCCATATCTAGGCCAGTGGTTCTCAAAGTGGGACTAAATCTTGTCAAATGGGGTCTGCAGCCAAATGCAATAAATATCAATGAAGGGGTCCTTGACATTAAAAGGGATAGTTCACCCCCAAAAAGACTTTTTTTCTATCGATTAGTCACCCCATGAAGACTTGAATTCATTTTTTTGTTTTTGTCGCATTCCTAAGCCATTAATTTGATGACCGGCAGAGGATCCGGTAGGAGACACAAAGAGTCTCCTTTGTGTCTCCTACCGGAAACGCTGCCTACCGGTCCGCTGGTCATCAAATTACAGGAATGCGACAAACTAAAAAATGTCCATGAATTCCAAGTCTTCATGCGGTGACTAATCGATAGAAACAAAGTACATTTTTTTGGGTGAACTATCCCTTTAACATGTCTGAGAACAACTAGCCTCGGAAACCCAGGCTTTTTTTTTTGTTACAAAAGAAAAAAAGCCTGGGGGAGCGATGCAAGAACGATGGTCTTGGACCTTGTTATCTCCTAACCAATCAGAGTGCAGAGGGGCGTCGCTCTAAATTTGGTGACTTCAGCGTGCTCCGTGCACAGGCCGAGGGGGGGAGGGGAGGGGAGGCGGGGACATAGATTGGTGAAGCAATAGGAAGCCACGCACAAATCCAGGCGGCTGTGTTTGGGTCCGCCCTTCAAGACCATGGATTGAGCTCGTAGCCTCAGGCTAGAGAACAACTGATCTGGGATCTACACGGAGACAGGTGTCACGCGGCCAAAAATAGCAGATCTACAAGCTTAAAGATTTGCTATTTTCAGTGAGCGACTACAAACCCAAGGGCTTCACCTCCTTGACCCCTTCCCTTCACCCAGTTCAACCCCGGGCCTGCCCGCCGCCCCCCCCCCCCCCCCAACGCATCCCACACTCGGACCAGATGCGACCGACCTCCCCCGACGCAGTTTCCTGCGTTTGTGTGATGATGACGGTGGATGGATGGATCCTCCTCAAAGGGTGTTCTCCGCTCTCACATCTGCCTCACATTCACAGCCCGACTAGGGGGGGCCGTGTGTGTGTGTGTGTGTGTGGGGGGCGCAACACAACACACACTCACTGAGGGGAGAAAGTTTGCCTTTTGCTTTGATTGAACAATTCAACACGCAATGACCTCCGCTGCGGTGGCTTTGTACCGCCACATCCTGGGGGGGGAGGGCGGGGGGATGTAGGACCCTTATACAAAGACAAACCTGTAATTGAGACACTCGCCTTTTTGGCGTGACAAAAGGGACACCGCACACATCAAAACGTCCGCAAATTGAATGTGTATTGAGCGCTTTGATATGTGTGTGTGTGTGTGGGCTTTGTCTTGTTCTACTTTGCCTCTCATGTCTATAATAGACAAAGATATTGATTTCAACCGTATTTCTGCCACCAGCCGAATGCCGGTTTACAACAAAAAAAAGACAAACTTGTCTGCGGCTGCGGCTCGCCACCTTTGGCGTAACCGCCGCAGTTTCCACTGTCATAATAACCTACTTTGGCTATGAATTTAAAAAAAAGAATGCTCTGCAAAGAAACAGGTGTTCGGGATGTCACTCGTTCTATGGAAACGGTAGCATTTGGGTAGTTAAAAAAGGGGCGTCTGATGTTTTCCTGCCATCTCTTCACGTCACCGCCATGACACCTGGGCCATGCCTGCCCCCCACACACACACACACACACACACACACACACACACACACACACACACACACACACACACACACACACACACACACACACACACACACACACACACACACACACACACACACACACACACACACACACACACACACACACACACACACACACACACACACACACACACACACACACACACAGAGCGTGAGTGGCTCAGTGCACAGAGAGAGAGAGGAAGCTGTCATCAGAGCCACAGGAAGTGGGCCTCCCTGAGGGGTGCGAGTGTCTGTCTGGGGCCTTGGGGGGGGGTTAGGAGGCTGAGGTTTCCTGTGGAACAGATATTGAATGGGTGTCGCGAATGATCCAGAGACGGCTTGTGAAAGCCAACGTGATCAAAAACGTCTATATTTCAACATTTGTTTTGTTTTTTGGTAAATTAATACTCCCGCTTTGTCATACGAGAGTGTTTTGCGCAAAAGTAGCAAAAATAGTAAATGTAGCTGTCAGCTTGTAGATTGGCTACTTTTGCTATGTTTGAAAGACTTTGAACCAATGAAAAGTATTAACAGGAGCTTGTGACTAAATAATAACTACATTGGATCTATTGGAACGGGTTCTCTCACCCCCCCCCCCATTTCCTGGAAAGTCACAGTTTTGGAGATACGGAGATTTCTGTCCGATAGCGATATTACATGCTAGTACTATAAATCGGTGACAGTCATGCAGATGTGAGAGTGAAGTTAAAAACAGAAGGGCAGTTTCACTTCTAACTACCGAAAACACACCTCAGACATGCTGTCATGGTCTGCGTGTGAGCGGCACGACGTGTGTGTGTCTGCCCAGCCACTCAAAAACAAGCCCAGCGGCCGACCAAGATGAAGCACAAAAAACTGGAAACAAACAAGCCTCAGTTGCCTCTTATATTCTGGTAAAGAGTCAATGATGATCAGATGATTCAATGATGACTGTGTGTGTGTGTGTGTGTGTGTGTGTGTGTGTGTGTGTGTGTGTGTGTGTGTGTGTGTGTGTGTGTGTGTGTGTGTGTGTGTGTGTGTGTGTGTGTGTCAAGAAATTAAGTTCTCATTCCAAAAAAAAAGTATTTCAGCGAATAGACAGATTACAGAGGAAGTGATATTTCTCGATTTCCTGACAGTATGAATCGAAACACGTGTGTGTGTGTGTGTGTGTGTGTGTGTGTGTGTGTGTGTGTGTGTGTGTGTGTGTGTGTGTGTGTGTGTGTGTGTGTGTGACTCAATGCGTGAAGAGGAAACCCGTCTATAAATATCTACAAACGTAAAAAACACGAAAAGAAGGCGTTTCTCTGGCCCAGCCACGATCACAGTCACTCTCCATTTCAACTCTTCCTTTCCCCTCAAAACCCCCCAAATTGTTTTCCCTTCTTCTTACTGGTTTCTCATTACCTTGAACATTCGCAAATTCAAAATATTATGCGTCGTGTCCAATGCATCTAAAAAGAAAAACAGCGTCCCTCAATTCTCTGAATCTAGTCACACACACACACACACACACACACACACACAGTTCCCTTAGCAACAGTTACTAGGGAAGCGGCTGCGTCTCCGCAGATGGCTATCACATTGGAGAAGGAGGGATGAGACCTGGATAGATGAAGAGATAATAACTAGAGAGAGAAACATAATCAGAGCGAGAGAGACAGAGAGAGAGACATAATGAGAGCGAGAGAGACAGAGAGAGAGAGAGACAGAGAAAGAGAGAGAGAGGGGGGGGAGACAGACAGAGATGGGGAGAGAGGTGGGCGAGAGAGAGAGCGACTGAGAGGGCAATATAATAGTCTTTATGAGAGGTTTGTGCTGATAAACATGTTTACACAGACAGGTTGACCTCAAATCAATCTGAGTCAGAGAGCTTGATGTCTGACATTCCGGTGTGTGTGTGTGTGTGTGTGTGTGTGTGTGTGTGTGTGTGTGTGTGTGTGTGTGTGTGTGTGTGTGTGTGTGTGTGTGTGTGTGTGTGTGTGTGTGTGTGTCTTGAGAAACAGACATTGAGAGGACAGTGTTCCTGGTTCTCACAACAAGAGGAATTGTTGTTTTTATGGTTAAAAGAAAATGTGCGAGTTAATCTTACAATTAGGAAAATGTTATGGTTATGGCAAAAAGAACTAAATGTCAGCAATAACATTGAAGCTGGTCTAATGAAGTGGTGATAAACCCAGCTATAGCTATGACGCATGTCCGCCTGTGTTGTGACGGACCTCTTGCTCATTTGGACCGGAGCTGTTTACCGTCTCCCCACATACCAACCATGTTCTGGGCTTCTTTACTAAGGTTTTCTATGTCTCTCTCTCCCTCTCTCTCTCTCTCCCACACTCGTTGGCTGACTTATCTGTAGCTGTGCCAGCGTGGTTGGGTAGTCAAAAAGTAGTCATGGGAGCAGTGGTGGGAAGTAATACATTTACTCCAGTACTGTCCTGAAGTACATTTTTTACTTTTACTCTACTTGAGCATTTCCATTGTTCTATACTGTATATTTCTAAAGCCCTCTACGTCTCAGAGGTGAAATTGTACTTATTTGAAAACTGACTAGTCAAGTGACTTTGTAGATTTAGCCTGTTATTACAAAAGATGCATTGACCAATTAAGCTCTATTTTGTACATCTACTCAAAAATAGCTCACAACGTGTCACATGCATGGTGAGCTTGTAGATCTATTTTCAAAAAAATGTTTGAAAATGATGTATAAGTATATTCTTTTACTCAAGTAAAATTCTGAATACAGGAGTATTTTTTACATTTGAGCTATTCATTTCTACTTTTTCCACCCCTGCGTGGTGAGGGAAAAACAAGAATGGGAAGTAACAGTCTTTCCAAAGGTGTGTCTTTGTGTGTGTGTGTGTGAGTCACTACACACGCGTGTGCGTGCGTAGTGCGTACGCCTCCTTGTTCGTCCGTCGCATCATCCTCTGTGGCGCTGGGCCAGAGATAACAGAGAGGAACTGAAGTCAGAGAGAAAAACTTTCCCTTTCCCTTCCCCTTATACTCCCCCTCTCTCTCTCTCTGTGCTGAAAACACACACTGTTACGTAACACAAACAACCCCTAGCCTACAAACACAAGCTCTATCTGGATTGCCGTTGGCCTTGAACCCTGTTTAGACATCCACTTCTCCTCCTCACTAATGCCACTGTGGTGCTATAGGCTATATAGGTTCTGACCATGTTGTGTGTCCAGTTCTCTATGCATTTATAATTGCACACCAGGGGCCACGGGTGACCACTGGTGTGACTATTCTCCATGGCAGACCCCTGAACAGACACCTGAACAGTGTTTGGCACGGATTGGAGCTACGGTGCACCTGATTTCTTTTTAAAGATACATTTTTTGATAGGATAGTAGTCCGACAGGAAATGGGGAGAGATATGGGGAGTGACATGACAGCAAATGCCGTCGAGATCGGGACTCGAACCCGTGGCGCGCTGTCAGGCTACTTTGGAGCCTGGACCGCTATGCCAGCAGTCCAGGCCAACGGAGCACCTCTTAAATAAAATAGTTAGTTTTTTGACGTCCACCCACCGTCGACCCACAAAGCATTTTAATGATGGATATCCTCTATATTGTACTATTGACTACCTATAGTTGCCCACCATAACCAAGGCAATCAGTTCATTGACTCTGGTAGTCCTTCTCAGATTCAGAGTAATATACAGTAACATAGAGCTATAATATACTGCAACTCAACCTGGTAGATACTGAGTTTGTGATGAATAATGCTGGACCACTTTATCTAGTAGAGCAACTCCAGTCACTCAAGAGAGTAACTTAACTGGTCCAGAGAGAATTGCCCCCTGGCCAAGAAAGATAAAAGACTTTGCTACTTTGCAGACTTTGTTTTGCGACATTAGGATCAACCCTTTACCCACTTAGGAACTCTATATACTTTGTTTGTTGTAGGACCTGACTTGGAGAATGCACACAGAGAGACCGTGGCAAAGAAGGCGAAACAACTGCACCTGCACCACCTCAGGCAGCTGAGGGTATTCTCAGAGACGGTCCTGAAATCCTTCTACTCTGCTACCTTGGTCTTGTACGTCATAGTGAAAACAGTCGATTTACACGCTTCTTTATCTGCCATTTTTGCATAATGTTTTTTGTATTATTATGACATGCCCAGAGTAGGGATGAACTAGGGTTTATGTGAAAGTTCTTGTAACATGTGTGGAGCCTGTAGTTAAATGGGTCTCTGCACCCCGGGCCCACAAGTCGGGACCAGATTCTACACTTCAGCCTGGCGGTCTCACACCCAACGGTGGAATTCCACACCGGCTTGCCGGAGCTCTCCCCCCTCCTCATCTCTGGTGCCTGCCACTGCCCTCCATTCTGAACACACACGCGGCACCATGTCAAACCAAATAGATTGAACAGATTGAACACACAGTTGGAAATAGAGGTGCAGTTAATTTAACTAATCGATTCAATCTTTCATAATAAATAATCGATAAGTGATTATTTCGTAAAACTAATTGATCCGTATTTTGATATTTTCATCTGTGAAAAGTTTTTTTTAAAATTCACAAATGTTTTGGAATGCACACAACACGTGTTAAAATGCTCACAACGCCAGTTGCGACGTGTTGTGAGCTTGTAGATCGGCTATTTTCGCATGACAATGCTGTGCGACGAAGTATAACATAGGGCTTCAGTGGTAATCGATTTGTTAAAAAAAATGTCAAACATGAATTACCCGCACCATGGCAAACCAAATGTAGCTTGAACACACAGTTGAAAACGACAAAAAAAGAAGTCTCCGCGCACACATATAACAAACGCATCAATCTTGCTGGTCTAAGGGCGTGTTGTTCACACTGTCTGCCTGTTATGAAGAAAAGGCGCTGACTAGATCAAAAATTAAAAACGCGACATCCTGACAGCAGTACAGACTTTTCACCACCTTGTCCATAAGCTCTGTCTTCCTCATTTTAAAGCTGACTCCAGGCTAGCGAGGGGCAATTTGAAAACCTGTTGCAGATGGCCGAGTCAGCAATCTTGAGACGCGGGCTGGGCAATTCACCGAAAACATATCGACACCGATATTTAGAGCCAATAACTGAGAAAAAACAGCATTTCTAAAAAGAATAAAACATTATTAAGCTCCGCTCGCCAAAAAAAAAACACACTGACCAGCGTCTTTTAAAGGCGCCCGTATGGTCATCTCTCATAGGTTATTATGTAAAAAAGTGGTTCCTATTATTATTCTTTTTAAAAGGAGGACAGTGTGAACATGGCCTAACAAAGCATTTAACAGAAAGTCATAACCCCTTTTAAGTAGAAGGGAACAAAACACCATTTTCTGATAAATGTTTTTCTCCTCCTTTCCTGGCATTAGTGCTTACAGTTCGTAATCCTGAAACAACATGTTATCAGAAAACATCACAACTCTGGTTTTTGGTGGGTGAGAGGTGTCACATAGCGGAGCACATGTTTACCCATACCTCTTTCTCTCTCTCTCCCTCTTTAAGAAGTAGTGACACCCTTTTACCGGAAAGACAACAAACAGTGTGGTGTCATAGAAACCAGGGTATCACCATTAGTATCCAGCACTTCCCCTAACACCCCCCCCAAACACACACACACACACACACACACGTGTGTTTGTTTTCTTAGACACACTGCCTGATGTAGGAAAAGTCAGAAACGTGACGAGTTTCACAAGGAGGTAGCGATACACACACACACACACACACACAGGTTTGGTTTCAACACTGTCAAAGCTTACAGGAGAGTTATGTGACTAAGCAGTTTAAACCAGCCTACTGACCCATTTCTTATGCCTGTGCCACTCGCCCACACACACACACGCCGCTATGTCCCTTCACACCCTTCCCCTAAAAACACACACATACACACACCTCACCTATAAGCTGCCCCCCTACCGACACGACACAACTGAATAACATACACAACAGACTGTCAAATTGGGGAACATACGTGTACGTACGTCGTCAACGCGAGTGTGAAATATAAAACAATGAAAACGAAGAAATGTATGGCCAGTTACAATAGAATACCGTCTCTCTCAAACACACACACTTCTGGTACAACTTCATGAGCTACTGTGTCTTGGGCAAGAATCTTACTCAGTGTGTGAGCCACTGTGAGTCAAACACCAAGTGTCTGAGTTGCCAAATGCCCCGTGTGTGCGTGTGTGTGTGTGTGAGCGTGTACACACACAACTCTACAATGTTCGTCATCACCACACACATACAGTAGTAGTAGTGGCTGGCTAGTGGGTGGTGTGACTGTTCATTCATACAAACTCCGGTCACGGGACGTAGGGGGGAGGCCGTGTGACGACAACAGACCAGTGACTCCTTCAGAGCCAGTCACAACGTCCCTGTGTGTTGGTTGGTTGGTCCACCCTGATGAACGATGGCCACCGAAAGGCAGACAGGGACAATGTAGCATGTCCCCCACGCTTTACAATTACAGTAGACACATGGCAGACGCTCTTATCCAAATAATTACATCCATAGAATGCAGAGTAGTGCCTCAAGGATTCCAGGTAAACCAACAACCTAGCATCAGTCTAAACAATATATAATACTACCGAAATAACAATATGTATTTAAACTATAGGATACCAGTGGGTGAACAATAAACATAGCATCTGTTTAACCCTTTAAAACTGGGAAAGCATCGGTGTCATTTTAGATTATTTTTTTTGCGTTGGCTATTCAAAAATAGCAGATATACAAGCTCACCCAGCTTGCACATCTGCTATTTTTTTACATATTCGGAAAAAAACTTGAAAGTGTGAGAACTACTGATTTAGAATTGTAGATCTTTTTGCGTTGGCTATTTCAGAAATAACAGATATACAAGCTCACAGCGCGTCACTTCGTGCCGCGCTGCCAGCTTGCACATCTGCTATTTTTTTTAACATATTCAGAAAAAAAAACTTGAAAGTGTGAGAACTACTGATTTAGAAGAACAACAAGTAACAGAAACATGAGAACAAGTGATCAAGATATGTCTGCATGTTAGCCATATCTTGGCCAGTCTCTCGCATCAATGGAGGCAGAAGATGGCAGGAAGGGGTCCAGGGAGAGTGAAGTGCTAGGGGGGGCGAGGCTGAGGGGGCAGTCAGAGAGAGAGAATGTAGCAAGTCCACACGTTTTACAACCGGTGAGATCAAAGACAACACAAACACACCACTAGTATCCATGTCAATCGCTCTGATTGGGGACAGGCACCCTTGTCCCATCCCCCTTTTTTTGGGGGGGATGGTACAAAAGGGGGCTGGGCTGTGCCTGCCGCGCCCCCCCCCCCCCCCAAATGCCAGCAGCACACTCCACACTTTTACAACTCGCTCCTTTTATACAGCGGCCAATAAAATACCAGGGAACCCAAGCCACCAGCACCACCACAGCGTCACACTGATACGTAGGGGAATACTTTATTAACAGGAATTGCATCATCGCGACGTCTGGTGGTGACAACAAAAAAAAAGAATGCCACCAAAGCCACCGCAGAGCCATGTCTCTGATCGCTAGAATTTCCCTGCTTCATTCCAGTCACTGTGACAGAGAGAGACTGCAATGCACTGCATGACCAAAACACCACCCCTCCCCCATGCAAATGACTTCCTTTCAATCCCGACCCCCTTTGTGTGTGTGTGTGTGTGTGTGTGTGTGTGTGTGTGTGTGTGTGTGTGTGTGTGTGTGTGTGTGTGTGTGTGTGTGTGTGTGTGTGTGTGTGTGTGTGTGTGTGTGTGTGGATTGACTAGGGGCTATCCATTCATATACTTAGACAGGCTGCCCACCCCCCACAAGTGACCGACCCCTTCTCTCTCTCTCTCTCCCCCCCACACACACACACACACACACAAAGGCGTGAGATCTCCTTACATAGGCAACCCCCTCCCTCTCTGTCTCTACACACACACATGATCCCACTGGCACGACGCGTGTGCGTGAGCCACTGAGCCAGCAAGAAATACCACTGCTGCAAGACAAGCCAACAAGACATGCCATACATAGTAGCACTGGCTACACTGTCACATATTCAGTCTCCATTTACACAACTACACTATCCATTCGGTGTAACGTTTGTACAGTGGTGTACAGTAACTATGTAACTATTCTCAAGTACTGTACTTGGGTGCAATTTTGAGGTACTTTGACTTTACTGGAGTATTTCCAATTCTCTGTACTTTGACTCCACTACATCTCAGAGGCAAATATTGTACTTTTAGTTACAAGTTACTTTGTAGATTTTGATTATTATTACAAAACATACATTAACCAGTTCAGCCCCATTTACATTTCGGCCATTTGAAAATAGACTGTAGATCTGCTATTTTCTAAAGATTTTTAAACATTTCTGAAAACTTGAAATGGGACATTCTGCCTAATGAGTACTTTTACTTTTGGTACTTTAAGTACATTTTGATACCAATACTTTTACTTATAAGTAACACATGCGAGGACTTTTCCCACCACTGCATTTGTACACTTCTTGGAGTCACAGTCAAGTGTCAGAACAGAAAATAATGATCTACATAGATCCAGTCTCCCACGTGCTGGTGTGTTAGCAGTCATTCCCAATATTATCATTATGGTGACAATGACAAAAAAAGAACCATTGAAATTCCCCTCCATTGACTCCACTTGATCAAATCAATCGGAGACGTTCAAGGGTCGCACAGCAGAGAGAGAGAGAGAGTGTGTGTGTGTGTGTGTGTGTGTGTCTGTGTCTGTGTGTGTGGGGGGGGAATCGAACCCCCGGCGTCCCTTCCCTGCAGCCTTTTTAAATCGACCGGTTTTATCCCAAGTCATGGCCGCGATAACTCACTCGACGTTGTCAATTGAGCCATCGATCCAAGTCTAATCCAACAACAGTGAACTCTTTATCTCCACACACACAGACAGACAGACAGACACACACACACACACACACACACACACAGAGATCAGCAGACTCAGCGCGAGGGGGGTGACGCTCTCGCCGTCGCCAAAGCAACGCGAATAAGTTTAAAAATGTTTAAACTTCTTCAAGTAGCGACTAAAGAAGCTTTGAATCAGCAACCAGACGGCACTGTCGTCGCTCGCCGGTAAGAAGGGCGATTCGCGTCGCCGTCCGACCAGACCCCGACAACATCGAGTCTCGTCCCCTGGACGAGACTCGATGTTGTCGGGGTCTGGTCGGACGGCGACGCGAATCGCGACATGGTTTTGCAAGAAGACAGACTGGAACTCACCGTATATTAAAGATCCTATAATTCCCACAAAGCAGCCGAGAGAGAGAGGAGCCGGTGTGTGAAACAATAGCAGCCAGGCAGGGTTTTTAATCCTAGTAGCTTCCCGTCCGAACACACACACACACACACACACACACACACTCTCCTAATAAAAACACATCAAGAAATTCTTCCTTTCTTCCTGACGCCCTGAGAGAGAAATAATCCGTTCGTTCCGCTGTCGATCCGAAAAGAGATCCAGTTGTATCTGTGTTGTTTATTCCGTGTGTTTTACAGCTTCTTCTGCTCCTCTCTTTGTTTTGTTTTACTATCCTCTCTCTCGTCGATCTCTCTCTCTTCACACACACACACACACCAAGCAGGCAGGGATCGTATTGCGCTGAGTGCACTTTTTAAAGGGACAGAGTCACCACCACTCACCCCCACACACTGATCATGGTGGAGCCTACACACACACGCACACGCCCCTCCCCTGACGTCACAACACGGCCCCGGAATTCCCTGACAACGCAAACTGGCACCAAGCTCTCTCTCTCTCTCTCTCTCTCTCTCTCTCTCTCTCTCTCTCTCTCTCTCTCTCTCTCTCTCTCTCTCTCTCTCTCTCTCTCTCTCTCTCTCTCTCTCCCCCCCTCTCTCTCTCTTGTTTGTGTGTTGTTCTCTCTCCTCCCCCAGCAGATGATCCAGTATTGTATTTTAGTATGTAGTGGAGGCAGACTCGTGACCAGAGTGGTGCCCACTGAACTGCACGAGTACACTTCCGTGCTAAGGAAGGAAGTATGCCCTTATGATGGCACACACACACACACACACACACACACACACACACACACACACACACACACACACACACACACACACACACATGTGTGTGTGTGTATGTGTCGTGTGTGGCTTCCCTGTAGCTGTCAATTTCACCCACTCGTTTTACACCTGTGATCGTGTGATGTGACAATAAAAGGTGATTGTGATTCTGTCCGGCTACCGTATGTTCAGATATGATCCAATTAAAAGTCTCTCTGTGTGTGTGTGTGTGTGTGTGTGTGTGTGTGTGTGTGTGTGTGTGTGTGTGTGTGTGTGTGTGTGTGTGTGTGTGTGTGTGTGTGAGAGTGAGTGAGTGAAACTCCATTCAGCAACCCACACACAGCAGTGTTAAGGTAACATTTGAACATGTTAGAACAGTGCCTGTGTCTGTACTGTACTGTACTTTAGCATGCAGTAAAGTTCTCAAACTTTTTCAGGTCAAGGACCCCCAAAATTGATATTTATTTGGGCCAGGAACCCCCAGAAGGGAAGATTAGTCCCCGGACCCCAACTTTAGAGAACCACTGTGTGGAGTAAACAAGACGTCACATAAACGCAACACCGCTACGGTAGGTCTCTCCAGGGGGCCGGAAACGCCTTGGCGCTCGCTGTTGTGTTCCAACGGTCCCCCTGGGCACACCAACCTCCCTGCACACTGTCATAATAACGCCAAGTCACCCGTGTGGCGCGCAGCGCACACCACCGTGCGTGTCACCAGAGGTGAAAAGTAACTAAGTGTGAAACGCATAATGTGTATAACGCATCATGAACATACTTATAAGGCATTATAATCTGCTCATAACCCTGTATAATCAGATTTATAAGAGCTTATAAATACTCATAATGCTTTATAACCATAACCATAAAGGTCCTCACACACCGGGGCGATTTTTTTAAAAAACCTTATAAAGTCAATGCAAGCTTCCACATCAGTTTCGCGGAGCGAAAAAGGCGTCTTTTACTTATTCGGAACGAGTCCGAATTTTGCGTATATTCGCATATTCGCCGGTGTGTTATAACACATTATAAGGCCTTTTATAATGACTTATAAGTATCAAGTGTTATAATACTTCATAATTGCTGCCAAATTGGTAACAGTTGCTATGCATCCCAAATTAATTCTCATAGTTATAATCCATTATAATCAATTGATAATGCTTTCTTATCACTGTTATGTGTCATAATAACCATTATAATGCATTATTATAATGCATTATACTACAATTATAAGTTATTATAAGTGGTCATTTCTTACTTTATGATTCAAGGCTTTATTATCATGTTTATAATGCCTTATTATCACTTATAAGGCGTTATACTGTGATTATAAGTTATTATAAAGTGAACATTTGTGACATTATGATCATTTTATAAGGTGGTATTTTTACATTTGTATCGCCTTTAAATCACTGTTCTAATGCATTATAATAACTGTTATAATGATGATCATAAGTTATTATAAGTGGCCATTTGTTACTTTATGATCATTTAATAATGCTGTATTATAACGTCTAAAATGCCTTATGCTCACTGTCATAACGCATTTTAATCACTGTTATAATGCCTTATTGTCACTTATAATGCATTATAACAGTGATAATAAAGGATTAATTATAATGGTACCAACATAAGGTACTTTTATTTCTACTCCACTACATCGACAAATATTCTAATTTTAGTTAGTTACTTTGTAGATTTTTATAATTATTGCAAAGCATACAGTAAACACTTCAGCCCTATATACATTTCGGCCCTTTGAAAATTGCCGATCTATGTGGATCTGCTATTTTCAAAAGATTTTTATACATTTGAAAAAATCTGCATAATGAGTATACTTTCTACTTTTGTACTTTAAGTACATTTTGATACCAATATTTTGTACTTTTACTAAAGTACATTTTGAATTCCTGACTTTTACTTGTAACAGAGTATTTCTACATTACAGTATTGGTACTTTTACTTAAGCAAAAACATTTGAGAACATTTTCCACCACCGAGTGTAATAATGTCAGTGTCACAGAGAGAGAGATGAGAGATGAAACTCATTTCCTGAAGTGGATATAATGTGTTACATTCCCCAACGTGCTCAGTAAAAAGCAGGACACCCTGAGAGTCCATTGTAAAGTGAGAATGAATGTTCCATTCTCTCTGCACTCTGAAAAGACGTGACGACATCTTTATTACTCTGCAAGGCAGAGAGAGTGCACTTTAACATAATGACTACAGTAGCTCATTTACTGGGGTGTATTGTTTACTATTCTCCGCTGTATACTCTGTACTATACGTGTGTGTGTGTGTGTGTGTGTGTGTGTGTGTGTGTGTGTGTGTGTGTGTGTGTGTGTGTGTGTGTGTGTGTGTGTGTGTGTGTATGAGTGACTAGGACTGTCACAATGAAAACATTTATGTTGGTGATTAATTGTCATACAAATAATTGCGATTAACGATTTAATTGTGTTTTTGGCATTGCACATTGGAACTATAAAATATATATAAATATATAAAATATTTCTGTTTGCCTTTTAGGCTTCGTAATAAAAGAATGCTCAGGGCAGATATGACAAATAACTTAAATATACAAAGAAATTACTAGCATTTAATCATTTTATACTTAAAAAAAAAGAAT